>NW_006383037.1:1691258-1965831 GCF_000221225.1 Thermochaetoides thermophila DSM 1495
AAAAAAAAAAAAAAACCCTTTTTCCTGTTCCGACCTCGCCCCAACCAGCGTATCGCCGCCCGATGGTCCCCCGACGTCTCAATGGCTGCCGCACCCTTTGACAAGCCTGGCGCCGGCAGCTCCTACGCCTTCGACATCTATAACGACGCTCCCTCTCTGCGCGCCAGTCTTCCCCCCGCCCTACCCAGCGGTCCATGCAACTACACCGACCAAACGCTTCCGCGATGTGGTTGTCGTCGTTTTTGGAGCCGCGCGTCCTTCTCCGGCTCCGGTCCTAGTGCTGGCGCCAGCGGGCAGCAGGACCCCGGCGCCATGCCCTCCAACCTGGCCGAGGTCTGCATGTGCTCGCACCATGCCTGCTTCCATGAGGACCTGCCGCCTACTACTGCTGCCCAACCGACACAGGCTGCCTCGGGAGCTGCGACGAACCCCGCGACTCAGGTAGGACAGGAGAACCAGCGGCCGAAGGGACATCGAGAGCCGCTGAGCCCGTTGCAGGACTTCCAGTCGTTCCAGATGCCTGCTAGCCTCGGTGCAGCATTGGATTTTAATCTGTTGGAGTTCCATAACCCCGGAAGTCTACCGCGGTCGGCGGCGATCGAGGAGGCCCCTCGGCCGGCGGAGAGCCAGATCCCGGATACGTGCATTGGCTGGGGGGATTTGATGCCGCCCCCGCTAATCCGGAGCGACAACAATCATTCGCCGATGCCCGCGCAGTCTTTTGTGACGCCCCCGCGGCCGCCATCGACGGCGTCGTCGAGCCAGCTGCGCTATCTCAAACCATTCGCTGGCAAGGGGCTGCAGACCCTGGGCCCTCCGAAGGATGCCCGCCGGCCGGCGCAGAATGCTGATGACGGCGATCCCGATGCGACACAGGATGCTGCGGAGGTCAGCGCGCGGGATTTGACTCCTCGGCCGGATCCTGCCGCGCTGCAGAAGCTTTCGGAGAGGGTTGATACCCATGAGCAGCGGCTTGGGAGTCATGAACAGCGTCTTGAGTCGCACTCTCAGCGTCTGGACAAGCTGGAGAGCACATCCTTCTCGCTGGTGCCTAGTCATGACGATTGCCACGAGCGCTATGACAACGTCGACCTGCGCGTGGCCGATCTCGAGAACCGCGTGGAAGAGATGGAGAAACGTCTGGATGATAACATGAGCGTGGTGGCTAGCCGTCGCGGCGCCGGCGCAGACGATGCCACGGCCAGCGTCGTCTCTGTTGATTCGAACGCTACTGTGCGCGGAGGGGAGCTTTACACGAAGTTACAGGCTCTGGAGGCGACCGTCAAGCAGCTCCAGGCTGTCGCGCCCCCGACCTATACCAAGCCGTGGGAGGTAGAAGTCGTCTTCCTGCCCTTCCCTCTGAAAGGCATCTGGGTCTCGGCGCGAGAGTTCTCCAACCGCAGACGGTCGACCGGCGACGACTGGACGCAGATGCCTAACACTCTAAGCCGGTCAACCCCCGATCCCCAGTCGCCCAAGTTCCACGAGTGGCCTGGCCAGGCACCCGACTCAAACGCCCTCCTGCCGAAGGCCTTCCCTCCGGGAAAAGTCATCGACCAGCGGCTCAAGAGCCGCGGCTTCATCAAAACTATTCTCGTGCGCGGGCCCGACTTCCGAAGCGTCGACCTCGCCGTGCACGAGGCTTTCGTAGACATCTTCCGCATCGCAACCCCCGCCCCGGGCCTCAGAGAGGAACTGCTCGCAGGCGAGTACGCCCTGTCCCGCTACCAAGCCCTCCAGCACCCCTGGATACCCCTCCGCAAACTCCACAAGGACTCCCGCTTGCGCTTTCTTGCGCCGCATGAACTCATCACCCCGGGCCTCTGGACCTTCGAGTTCCTCGTCTCCTCCGTCGTCATGAAATCGACACCGATTCAAAGACTCTACATCACCCAGCCCGAGGCCTACCTCCAAGACCACTACATCGGACAAGTCTCGTTCGAAAGCGGCTGGACCTGGCACAAGATTCGCCAGCTCAGCCGGGTGTATCCCGACTCCCAATGCAGCGGCAGCGAGCTGTCTGCCTCGGCCAAGCCCCCGGAAAGTGACGTCCCCGAGACGTGCTGGCAATATCATGACCGCCTCGATGACCCGCCTCATCAACAGCCGCCGAATCAGTCCCTGCGTCTGTCGACGCATCTCTCCCGCTCCTCCGCGGCTGCGTCGTCGAGACCCTCGTCAACGGAACCGTCCTTCTACACGGGTATCCAGTCGCCCATGATGTCGAGCGCGTCGGCCCTGCTAAGAGGGCAGTCGCCTATGCCGGGGTCCTCCGCCCCCATCCAACAGCGGGTGGAGAGAAAGACGTCGGTACCGCCGAGGCTCAGATTGGGGTCTGTTCCCCCCGAGGGGGTCGGGGTGTCCATGTCGAGGGCCATGCCCTCTCCTGCGCAATCTAGGAGGAGGATGTCGCATGCTACGCCTTACGAAAGACGACAGTCGCCATTTGTGAGTATGGGCGGCGCAAGGCCCAGCCCCAGACCAAGTCCTCGGCTGAGCTACGCCCACGCAGCAGCCGGGTCGTCGTTGTCATCGTCTGCTGCTGCTGTCGTGGCTGGACATGGCTACAACAAGAGGAGGTTTGCCACCAAGTCCCCCGCGCCGAGCATCATTCAGCGAAACACCCCCCGCTGGAGTCGGACCAGTTTGTCACGATCACCGTCGCTCGCGCCGAGCGGGCCGTATGGGTATGATAACAATCGGGATAATCGTGACAGGGAGAGAGAGAGGAGGGGCACGACGCCAGGGTTTTATTACAACACTCCGCATAGTGAGGCTGTGCCAGAGCATGTGTATGGATATCATCGCGCGGGAAGCAGACCTCCTCCTCCTCCTCCTCCTCCTCCTCCTGTGTTGAGGAGTGGCTATGAGGACGATGGTGAGGAAGAGGATGAGGAGATGACCGATTTGAGTTGCTATGATGATGGGAACGGGTCGGGGACGGACCTCTACGACGACGACTTAACTGCGGGAGAGGAGAATCATGGCCGGAGTAGTGGAGGACGGTCTTCGGGACGCAGTTCCCGCCGGCATAGTGGGTATTATCAAGATGAGGACGGGGACTTGGATTTTGATGTGTACGAAGATATGGAGGATGATGAAGAGGAAGAAGATGAGTTAGACGGGATTGAGACCGATGGCGGCCAGCCCAATCACTACCGTTCTCTTCACCCCGAGTGGCATGGCTTTGGCAGTCGTCAGCGCTCTCATCGTTCCTCTTATCATCACCATCAGCCGCAAATCCTCTCCTCCTCTCCTCAGGGGCCCCTCCGACCAGAGGACATCCCCTGGGCAGGCATCGAAGATGCCCAAGAACAAATGCATAACCCCCATCATCGCAGCTACCACAACCACAACAGTTCTTTCGCCGACGACGAAGACTTCCCGATGGACTCCGACAGTGAGAACCACGAACCAACCTCTTCCTCCTCCTCCTCCTCCTCCTCCCCCTCTTCCTCCTCCTCTTCCCCTTCTTCATCTACCCCCGGCCCCTCATCCGCATCCTCCTCCTTCGCAAGCGCCCAACAACAACCCCACAGCCACCACAACCGCCCCGCCCGTCGCAGCCTAAGCATAATCGAAATTCACGAAGACGACCCCACTACCACAGGGGTTTCGGCACACGATATGACGACTACTACCACGACCACCACAACGAGTGGGAATGGGAGTGAGCGTGATGACGACGACGACGATGATGATGATGATGATGAGGAGGAGGAGGAGGAGGAGGAGGAGAAGGGAAGTGATAACGAAAGTCGGGATTTAGCACTGCAGGATGCTGACGTCGATGGCGACGCCGAGCTCCGGGGCAAGGACGAGGGGGAGAGGGAGGAGGTAGAGGAAGAAGACATAGAAAACGACGCGAGCGTGAGCTCCAGCCCGGGATCTAGTTCTCAAGCGCCGAGCGAATACTCGAGCCGACCGCCGCCGGGAGCTTGGGCGGTTGTGCAGCAGCATTATCATGCTCACCAACCCCATCATCATGGCCATCATTATCATGCCCACGGCCATCAGAGACATCACTCTAGCAGCAACGGCGGCGGCGGCGGCGGTGGGGGAAAACATCAACTTCTGTTAGGGCCACCGCTTAATGTGGGGATTAGCACAACCGCTGTGCCAACTGCGGGCTCTTTGCCAGCCCCTGCTCCAGCAGCTGGGAGCGGAAATGGAGGGGCGATGACGGCAATGGGCTTCCAGATCCATGAGGACGCCACTGCGACGGAGGGGAGGAGGGAGGATGAGGGCGATTGGCCTTGATTGTTCATTTGGATAGCTTTTGGAGGGAGTTGGATATATACTAGAGCAAGCCGTCTGTCAGCATGGGAGATCTTCAGGGGATATATCCTGCATAGCTTTCTATCTGCATCTACACCTGATTTTTGGGGTTGGTTACGTTCGTCACTCTGAGGGTTGGTTGGTATACGGCGCCATGGCAAGGTGTATACAGCGAGTGAGCGAGCAGGTGTTGTTTTGGCTACGGCTACGTTTTCTCTCTCTTTTCTTTTTTTTTTTTTCACTTGCTCTTTTTCCTTTTCCTTATTGGGTAGCAATCGGGTTATGGCGCAGGTGAATAGGATCGGTTCTTCTCTCGGTATCGGATTGACAGGGTTTTGGTCAGAATGGGTGGTTATATATATCTCTTTGGTTGACTGGTATAGGAGATCGGGGGTTGCACAGTGCATTACGACTGGATGACGGCGGCTGCTTAGTGGTGTAAAGGTGTCTGGGAGTAATGGATTGGTAATGCTCTTTGTTCCTCTTTTGGTTTTGTAGACAGGTAGCTAACTTCATTTCTGTTGTTGATCATTCATTGTACTCACAGTCAATACACAATTCCACTCCCAAAATGTCTAGTTCCAGGGCTTGTTGTGACATCAAACGTTTCTGTTCAGGGTCATTGAAAGCTCCATGCCTGAATTTGGGCATCGATAGTGATGTTCACACATCATGTTCACTTGACAAACCAGAGGGAGGTGGTTTTCACTACTATGACTATCTCTTTATTTTCCTAAACCACCACCTATCTGCTCTAGCCCAGCTATCTTGGTATCACCCAGAGCCTTGCCCGTCAGTTACTATCACGTCTCCAGAAGGCAGATATGTACTATCAGGATGACCCTAAATCTAAGGAGGAAGCTGGTCGGCAAGAACGTAAGTATCTAAATCTTAGCGCCGCCTCTTGAAGACATGAGACAGCGCCTTACATAGGCAGCCAGCACACTCCTCCTCATCCGAGAAAGATGGTATCAAACACAAACGTCAAACATGCAAACCACCTACTTTCCTTCCCCTCATTACTCCCAAGGAAGCCAAACCGAACCGGCCAGACCAAACCAAACCAACTCCCCATCATGCAGACCGACTCCTCGACCAGACCAAGAGAGGCCAGTACGTAGAAAGAAAACTAGTAGAAAAAGCAAAACAAACGCGGAGAACTCCCTGCCCATGCAAATCCCATTGGATGCTCCATGTCAATGCCGACCGACCCAGCCATAAACCTTTGTTTCCATCCTGAGCGAGTGACCGATCACGCCCAGCCATCCCAAAGACCATACCGATCCGATCCGAAGTAATAAGAAAGTCATCATCTTTGTCGGACGTGACCGAAGAATCCATGCTTGCGCTAAATCCATCCAGCTTCTGTATCTCAAGAGGCAAAACCGAAGTCCTAAACCGGATCATAAAAAAGGAGGCTCTTTCCCTTCCGAGTAAAAGAATTTTTCTTTAAAAAAAGGAGGGGGGTAATCAGGAATGGCGTGAGAGAGTTGTTAAAGACAGACCTGGTCATCCTCTCTCTATGGTATGACCAGAAAAAACCAGGTATTAAGTGTAAGATTATTAAAAGTATTAGTACGTTTAAAAAAACGCCGGGCTGGTAAAGAATCGAAAACCGAAGACTCAAAGCAAGCGAAGAGTCCAAAACCGTGGCTTTGACCGAAAGCCACAAACGTGAGGGGGTGTCGAGGTATGATCTAGGTAGTTCCAGTATCACTGGAACCTCCAGTACATCCTGCCGTAGACGGAGGGGGCAGAAGGCGATAACAACATAACTAGTCGTCATCCAACACAATAACTTCCACCTCCTTCTTGGGCACAACAGGCACCGCCGCAGCCCTATCCATACTCCCCTCCTTCTTAGCCGCGATCGGCTTCGGCCCCAACGCCACTTTCTTCCTCGCTGGGCCCTCATCCTCACTCTCCCCGTCATCCTTCTCAACGACAACACACCAACTGCCATCGTCTTTGACTCTCAAGCTCTTCACCCCGTTCAGCCGGCCCTCCTTCTCCAACTGCTCCCTCACCCCCATCAAAAACGCATCTACCCTTAGACTGCCGGGTCTTGCATCCCCCATGCAGATCGGACACCGCCACTTATCCGGGTTAGACGGCTCCGGACGACTGCAGCACGCTGCTTGCGTGGCATTCAACCCTCCATGGCCGTGAATGCACTTCAGACTGGCCTTAGCAGGCCGAGTGTTGAGCCAGGTTTCCAGGTCGAAGCACTCGAGATGAGTGCAGTGCATGCCGCGGGCGGGAACCTTCCAGATCGTAGCTGAGAAGGGGTCGGCCAGGTCAATGGGCAGATCGGGCTGGGCGACTACTATACCATCGTCATCATCGTTGAGGGATGAGGTGCTGTTCAGGCGACGCTTGATGGTAGCAAGCGTATCGGCGGCGGGGATAACACCAGATGACCAGATCGTGGACAAGATGGTGCTGTGGCTGAGGGTCTCGACCAGCTCGACGGCGATGAAGCGGTCCTTGGCCTGATCGCGGTTGCTGTGGTCGGGGATGCCGACCTTGAGCACATTGGTGCCGGCAACGATGAACTCGGTCACTTCGGTGGGCAGGTCCTTGCCGTTGTGGGGCTGGTGGCGGACAGAGAGAGCTTGCTGGTTGAGAGTCATGAAGATGTTAGGCGGCCAGTTGACGTCCATAACGGCCCACTGGTGCTCAGAAGGAGGCGAGTCAGGCGAGCGGTTGACGCGGCAGCACTTGACACGCCAGCGCAGGGCGCCATTGAAGTGCTCGATCACCGGCAGGTAACCGCCATGTTTCTTGGAGCGAGTCGCAGCCAACGCCAGTTGCTCGGGCGAGACCTCGAAGCGAAACTCGTAAAGCGTGTTCTTGGGCGGAATAGCCTGAGGGCCAAAAGGAAGCGATTTGATGCTCTGGTAGAAACGCTCCGGGTTGAGCTCCTTGATGACGCGCTTGGGACTGCGAACGTGTGCTTGATGTAGTGCCACTTGGATCGCCCTCACATCTGACGGATCATGAGGCCACTCGTTACGTGGGATCTGATGGTTCGGGGGCGGGATCAAGCGATCAGTCGGCGTCTCGGGCGCGTGCTGCGCTGGTAATGCTGCCTGAGGTGAGGGTTGCTGGTTCATAACAGGCACAGGGACAGCCGAGGGAACCGACGGGAAAGGCTGAGGTGGCTGGAGGGCTGCCTGGGGGAAAGATTGGTTCAGGGGGGTAAGGGGTTGTGGTGTCGAAGGCTGCCGTACATCTATCGCCGGCAGGATGGGGCGGGCGAGGTTGATGTTGAGATTGGTAGGACGACGGGTGTTGGCAGCTCGAGAATTGCGCATGTACTGCTGCTGTTGCTGCTGTTGCTGTTGCTGCTGTTGCTGTTGCTGCTGTTGCTGTTGCTGCTGCTGCTGCTGCTGCTGCTGCTGTCTTCCTGCCCAAAGCTGCTGCAAGTGTTGCTGCTGAGCATGCTGCGACTGTTGCTGGGTGCGCATGACAGCGGCTTGGGCTTGCTGGTGCTGTTGCTGCTGAGCCTGGACCTGCGTCATGTTTTGGTTGGGTATCGTTGAGCCCGGCGTATAGTAAATGTAGGCAGCCCCGTTGTGGTGATGCACTCTGATTTGAGCTGCAGGCATCATAGGCTGACTCGTCCCTGGGGGTGCTGTGAAAGAATTCTGTGATGGGACCATGGTTGGTGATGCCAGCGGTGAGTGACCCGGTGTACTAGCATAAGCAGGCATAGAGAACTGAGCAGGAGGAAGAGGTTGCGCCTGTGGTGCATTGACCGTGTTGCTTGTGCCAGGGAAGGGCTGATTTTGGAGAGGCGTTGTCATCTGCATGCGTAGACGTGCCTGCTGTTGAGCCGCAGCAACGACCTGTTTGTAGCGGGGGATGATGTTATTGCGATGTTGTCGCTCCTGAGCCTCGGCAAGTAGGAAATGTGGGAGATTGAAGGGGCCCGCGCGATGGCGGTTTTGGTCTTCCTCAAATATTCGCTCCATCTCGTTTTCACAGCCGCAGCCGTCCAGGACACCCAGGCGCCGGCGGCTTGCAGTATAGATGATTTTCTGCATGTTGGAAGATGTACAGCCAAGTTGGAGCATCTCCTCGACAAGGAAGGGGTAGCCTCGTGCAACGACCTCGTTGACCATGGTCGGGTACCGGGCGCCCAGCTGCATCAAGAAATGGGTAATCACCTGGATCAGCCTGGGGCAGGGGCTGTTTGGGTCGTGTACCTGGCCATCCGTGTAGGCTCGGGGCCACTCTATGATGTCGTCGGGAAACATGGCGAGCCAAAGCTGATGGACTAGCGGCATCTCGTCGTTCTTCTTAAGCAACGCCTCGAGGATGCTGAAGCCATTCTCGATGGCGGAGGCGTTCCACCCTGTGGTCCTGGTCGGATCGGGTGCGAGAGTCTGGTAAACCTGTTCGCGAGACTGGGACCATATAGTGAAGAGCTGGTGCAGGGCGAGAAAGAACTCGTCGTGGTCGCGGCAAGCACAGCGCAGGAGAACGAGTCGAGGTTTCAAAACCTTAGGTTCGAGAGCGGTCTCCCCGCCGCAAGCCCCAATGTAATGGTCCAGTTTAACGGCCCAACCGACGCATCTGGGACATGGAGAGAGCGGCCTAAAGGACATAGTCAGTACCCTGTCGATGGGCAATCCGTTTACCCGCGTCACCCACTCAGTGCGTCTCCTCTTGTTTTTATTGGCCGTAGCTTGGGCCGCAGGCTGGTTGACCGGTGAAGGAGAAGGAGCAGGAGCAGGAGCAAGAGGAGGGAGAGGACGAGGGGGAGCAGGCTGAAGCCGGGGTAGGGGCTGGGAAGTCGATACGGGGCGAGGGGGCGGCATCGGTGCCATCGCGGGGCCAGCAGGGAGGGCAGGAGATGAGGTCGACGCGACGGAGAGCGGAGTAGGGGCCTGCGCTGGAGCTATGGGGGCTAGGGCCGGCATCGGGCCCGGAGCTGGCGTCGAAGCTGCCGAGGCTGAGGTAGACGACGGGCGAGACGACCTCGAGGAAGCCTGTGCGGTGAGCTGCGCCCCCGGGACTTCTTGTACATCATCGTCGACAGCTAGGACGGGTGCGAAGCGAGTCTCGGTGACGTGAGCAAGAGAAGCGGCGGCTGGAGCGGGCGTCTGCCTGGAGTTCTGAGCATCGGGAAGGGGGGCAGCCATGGCCCTCGGACTCTCGAGCGAAGTGGACTGGGCAGGGCTCGGTTCATCGCTGGGAGCCGGAGAGGGAAGTATGGGGGGCGCTGGACTGGAGGAAGGCCTGTAAGCAAATCACACCGCAGGACTTGTGCTGGGCTGGATGACTTACTGCTGCTGCGGCTGTTGATAGCTCTGGATTAGCTGCTGCTGGTGCCCCTTCTGGGGCCGCTGGGGTTGCTGGGCGGTCGGCGAGGCTGTAGAAGTTGAGGTAACGGTCGAAATCGGAGCCTGCGTTTGATTTGGCTGGTTCTGGTCCTGAGCCTGCGCCTGAGCCTGTGCCTGTGGTGGTTTAATAGCGGGCTGGCGACTGAAAGTCAGACGGGTGCTGAGCTTTTTGACTGAGTTCGTAGAGGTTGCAGCAGCATTCGGATTGAGCCATGCCGGCTGACGGCTGCCAAGGAAGGCCTGGGCAGTAGCATTCGATGAGGCAATCTGGAGACGATCGGCATAGGAGACAACGGCTGTGGACAAGGGACGTGAGGCCCCTCCAGGGCCAGGACCAGAGGGTGGCGCCGGCATTGTGAAAGATCCTTTCTCCTGAGTACTTGTCTGTCTCACAGACGAACACAGCTAAGCACAGAGAGTCAGACTCAAGCTGACTGGTGGGATCTGACTGCAAAGAAAAGTATTGGCGGAGATTCGCAGAATTCGCAAAAAAAAGCTCGAATGGGCGCGGGCGCGGGCGCGGTCAGCATGACGTCCGTCGTCGCCCTTTGTCGGCCGGGCAGGATGCTGGAGATCTAGGCTTGCTCGTGCGAAAGACAGCGCGACACGAAAAGTTGAGATGAAGGGTTGCCAGATCTTGCAAAGTGCATGCAAGCATTGATGGGAGCAAAGGAAGAAAAGAAAAGGTGAAGGAAACAAAAAGGCCACACAAACTAAGAGAGCATCAATGGCTCAGACTGGTGATAATGATGAAGTGATAACGGCAGGAGCGATTGAGCAGACTGGGCAGACTAGGTAGATAGCAGGTACGATGCACAATGTTGTGACTCTAAACTCCAGACAGGAAGGCACAGATGGCCAGACAGAGGGCAGTGACTGCCACTTTTGGCCAAAGATATTAATATGGGATGGCAATAACGTTCGCTGAGAAAACAAACACGGGATAAGTGGCAAGGACGACTCTTGGGTCCGGAGCTTGTAGGCAGAAGCGAAGGAAGCGAGGTTCTGGGCTCTGGAGATGAGATGGCCAGAGGGCGACTGCACAAACTGCTTGACTACATGAAGAGGGTGAACCCAGATAGGGAAGGATCTGTGGGTGGCCTGTTGGTTGCACGGGTAGTCGGGTGTTGCTTGTGAGGAGTGTTGCTGAGGTGCTGGTTGCTTCAAGACCAGTTTGAGCTTGACGCGGTAGAGCTGCAGAATGTAAGTGCACACAGGTGAATCGCAAAGCCGTGAACGTCTACACCAGGTTTTTTTTTTTGTTTTGTTGTTGTTGTTGTTGTTGTTGTTGTTGTTGTTGTTGGCGTTGGAGTTGCCAAAAAAAAAAGAAGCAGATCAAGTTCACACGTTCACACAAACTTTGCAATGCCCGGGTGCAAAGTTCATCTAGATCTGCAACCAGCACAGAGCAAACTATCCCCGGCCCACCCTTCATTTAAGAAGTCCCCGGGCGGATGGGAAGCATTTCATTTTTCCACTTGGCAGCTTGATAGAGCTAGGCTCGAAGTTTTGGGAATATTTGGCCCATGATGGGTCTGGTCGGGATGGCTCTTTGGGGTTGGGCAGAGCTGCTGACAATGACCGCACAGCACAGCACATAACACGTAAAATTGATCCATAAACCTGCCAATCAAAGGACGGCAGTATTCGTGGCAAAGAGACATTGACTGGTCCAAATGGTGAATATTCATTCTGACAGCGGCTAGGTACAGAATCATGATCAAAGGTCCAGACACATCAGCTCGAGAATGGCTAAAATGACAGCAAGATGGATTGTCGCGTGGTAGCTCTTCACCCGAAGTTGATATTTTGCGCGTCCTCCAGGTTCCCATAGATCCACGCCTTCCTCTACCTGTGCCCTATCTCCTGAGACACTCTTGGATGCGTCATCAAGAAGCATGGGGTTGGTACGGAACTGGGGTAGCACAGGATTTTGGTAGACTCTCATGATCCTTGAAAGGAAGAAGAGGAAAAAGAGAGCATAACCCGGACGGCGCACCACGATTTTTGAAGGCATTCGAGCTGTGGGGCCCGGGGCCTTGGCTCGGATACCGGATTGCTGAGCGGGGTAGACTTCGGCTGCCAATCAGATGAGGGTCTGAATTGAGTGGCACCCACACTGCATGTGGACCCATTTGACAGTCTGGCCTCGGGCAGGCTTGGCGCGCCCCGCAGGTCTGGGCTCCTCCAAAATTTCAAAAAAAAAGTTGAGCGATAGGCGATTGATCAGAAACCCATCGTCAACAACAACAACAACAACAACAACAACAACAACAACAACACCATCATCCGCAACCATGGCAGCCGAGGTTGTCCCGCTGCCCCAGCTCAAGCTGCCCTCGGGGCCGAGCCCCATAACGGCCGAGCAACGCTACTGGCGTTCATTCAAAAAGCAAAAATCGCATACATCGACTGCGAATTGGCCCATTTCGCACATCAGTTTCCCCGCGTCTCTCGGCACCACCGCCTTGGTTTCGTCGTCGCTCGTCGCTGCTGCTAAGACCAACGACCTTTTCGCCGTCACGGCTGGTCCCCGTGTCGAGATCTTCTCCATCCGCAAACGCGAGCCGCTCAAGACTATTGGTCGCTTCGACAGTGAAGCCCATTGCGGCGAGATCCGTCCCGATGGCAGAGTTCTGGTTGCCGGCGAGGACACTGGCCGGATGCAGGTGTTTGATGTCGGTCAGGGCACCCGCGCCGTCATCCTCAAGACATGGCATATCCATAAGCAGCCCGTCTGGGTGACCAAGTGGTCGCCCACGGAGCTGACAACTCTGATGAGCTGTTCCGACGACAAGACTGTCCGCCTCTGGGATCTTCCCTCCAACGACCCAACCCGCCTCTTTACAGGCCACACTGACTACGTCCGTTGCGGCGCCTTCATGCCAGGCTCTGCTAACAGCAACCTGCTCGTCTCCGGCTCCTACGACGAGACTGTCCGTGTGTGGGACGCCCGCGCCCCCGGCGGTGCCGTCATGACCTTCAAACACGCCGATCCCATCGAGGATGTCCTGCCCCTCCCCTCCGGTACAACCCTCCTAGCCGCCTCGGGCAACGCCATCTCAGTCCTCGACCTCGTCGCTGCCAAACCCCTCCGCCTCATCACCAACCACCAAAAGACTGTGACCTCGCTCTCCCTGGCCTCTCAAGGCCGCCGCGTCGTCTCCGGCTCTCTCGATGGCCACGTCAAAGTCTTTGAAACCACCTCCTGGAACGTCGTCGCCGGCGCCAAGTACCCCTCGCCCATCCTCTCCCTCTCCGTCATCACCGCCGGCGCTTCCCACGATGACCGTCATCTCGCCGTAGGCATGCAATCTGGCGTGCTATCCATCCGCACACGCCTGTCCGGCCCCGCTGCCGATCGCGAGCGCGAGCGCGAGCGCGTCGAAGCCGCCATGGCCAAAGGTCCCGAGGCCATCGCCAAGCTGGACGCCGCCAAAGCAAAGCGCAAGCGGGCTGCTGTGAGCAACAAGAACATGGACCTCCTCGGCGAGTCCGCCGACGTGATCATCCCCACCGCTGACCCCGGCACGCATCCCCGCGGCCGTCGTCCTAAGCTTAAACCCTGGCAGAAAGCCTTCCGCCAGGGCCGCTATGCCGCCGCAGTCGACGACGTGCTCAACACCACCGCGCCAAGCTACGACCCGGTCATCGCTTTGACCCTCCTCACCGCCCTCCGGCACCGCTCTGCCCTCCGCGAGGCCCTCCAAGGTCGGGACGAGCTATCCGTAATCAACATCCTCCGCTGGGCAGGGAAGTACGTCGCGGATCCACGATATAGGAGTATCTGCGTGGATGTGGCGTTCCATTTAATCGACCTGTACGCGGAGCACGTGGGCGGGAGCGCCGAGCTGGCGACACAGTTCCAGCAGCTGCTGGCGAAGGTGAATCGGGAGGTGGAGAAAGCCGAGTTGGCAATTGTTACGGGGGGCATGGTGGAGAGTTTGATGATGAGTGTGGAGGCTCAATAGGCGAACGTACCTACCTCGAGTGAGGGAATATGCCTAGAAAGTTAACTAGCCATGGTGAGATATGGGAAAGGGGTGTGGGGGAGGTGGGGGGGGGAAAGGGGAAAGAAGGGTTGGTCGGGCTCGGCGTAATTGCATTGCGGCGGCGTTTATTCGGGATTTAATCTATCTTTTTGCTTTCAGGTCGGTCGGTATAAGGGGATGAGAAAACAAAAGTAATTGATTGTGATATCTGTTGTATATTGGCTTATTGGCGGCTGTCATGCGGTTCACTAAACATACAACTTAGCTACCTACTTAGAATGATGATACCTTTCATGATAGGTTCGGGAATCAAATCCAATGGTTCTGGTCACTTGTCTTTTATATACTGGTTCCCGTGGATCTTGTAGTGCTAGTGTATGATGATAGCTCCCTTGCAATGCTAATGATAACACCTCTTCTTGCTATACTCTGACTTCTGCCCGTCACATCATCCTTAGCGGCCCCTAAGAGGATACATGTTGACGGCTCTGCCAAACCAGCGCCCGTCGTTTCATGATAGCTCAACCTCAGCCAAAATAGAAAACCAGATAATGTCCATATATCACTTGTAACTGGGAAAAGTAAACAAGCTACAAGCAGAGGAAATTGAAACCCTTACGACCCATTCATTCATTCATTCATTCACTCATCAGCGATTAAACTACCTCCCAAAAAAAAAAAACCGTGGCCCCTATCAGACCATCCGTATCAACAATCTTACCAAGCACACGCAATGTATCCTCTTCAAACAAAGGAACTAAACTCAAGAAAAGGACACACAATGAAACGGTGACCTAATATCAACATACAAAGCACCCTTCTTTCTCTTTTTTCTGACTCCCCTTACGCAGAACCGGACCGCTTCCATTCAAACTTCCACCGATATGTCCTTTGGTACCAACACCTGTACCAATAGGGGGCGAGGAAGCCTCAAACCGGTTCCAATAATCCTTATATGCCTTGACCATCCTCTCAAATAATCGCTCTTTTTCTCTTTCCTCCGTAATTCCCTGTTTCACTTCACGATTAAGGGAGACAGTCCCAGCAGGTGTCGAAGAAGGACTGGCAGTTGGTAAATTCCGACACAGGGAAGCCGGCACAGGCGCGGGGAGGGATGAAGGTCCATCTGCCTTTATCCAGGCAATCGATGAGCGCCAAAACCGGAGGTAGTGGTCCCATCGCTTCTCATTCCACCACGACTCCTCTTCCCTATCCTTCTCCCTTGGCCTCTCCTTCTTCTCCCTGTCCTGGGACCGCCTGGCCCCATCAATGACAAGTTTCTTCAGCCTAGCTGCCAGCGCGCTGTCCCCTTCCCGCTGCTTGGGAGAAGAACCTTCTTCCCCTGTGGTAGCCGTCACCGTCCCCGTCCCCGCAGACACAGAACTCTCGCCACTCACACCCTCACCCCCACTCCCCCTCCCAGGCCCAGGGCCACCGGAGCCGACCGCTCATCGCCTCGCAAGCTCGCCCTCAAGCCCCTGCATCTCGGTATACTCCTGCGGGCGCGGATCATCCGCGGTCCACTGCTGCGCAGGGCCCTGGGGCATGGGGACCGGCACAGCTTGAACATTAACCTGCAACCCGTGGCCCGTGGCGCCAGGCGCAGTGCGCACGAGCTGGCGGAAGCGGAAGACCTCGTCGAGGATCATCTTGCGCATCTCGTTGATGTCGTCGACGGCCTCGAAGTCGAAGTTGAAGACAGAGGGACACTCGGGCTCGTCGCTGGGGTCGTGCCAGATGGCGAGGTAGGGGTGGGCGAGGGCCTCTTCGACGGTGATGCGTTTGGAGGGGTCGAAGGCCAGCATCTTGTCGAGTAGGTCAAGGGCTTCGGGGTTGGCGTTGGGGAAGAGGGTGTGGAAGGGTTTCTTGGCCATGTAAGGGAGGTTACGAACGTATTCTTGGGCGCGGGGCGAGCCAATACGGGACAGGGTCTCCTCGTTAGGGGTACCCAGGATGTGCAGAATCTGGTTGAGCTGGTCGACGTAGTCCCTGCCCTTGAAGAACGGGCGTCCGCCGAGCAGCTCGGCGAGGATGCAGCCGACTGACCACACGTCGACTGGGATTGTCTTGTTAACCATCAGTCAAAACTAAAGCGCTAAAGAGAACGTACTGGCTTTGGTGTAGTTTTGGAAGCTGAGCATGATCTCGGGCGCGCGGTACCATCTCGTCGCGACGTACTCGGTCATGTACCCGACATTTTCCTCGGGATCGACAGAGAAGCCTCGCGCAAGACCAAAGTCGCAGATCTTGAGCTCGCAGTCGGCGTTCACCAGCAGGTTCCCCGGCTTCAGGTCGCGGTGCAGCACGTTCGCTGAGTGGATGTACTTCAGGCCGCACAGAATCTGGTAGATGAAGGACTGGAAGTGGGCGTCAGTCAGGGGCTGGCCTGAGCGGATGATAGCCGCAAGGTCGCACTCCATCAGCTCTGGGGACAGTTAGCTTTTATCCTGAGCTTTCCGCAAAGGAAACTTAGTCCTACCCTCATAGAGATACGTCTCGTTAAAGTTGTCGGGCCTAGGAATGTCCATATCATACAGACAAGTGATCTATGGGGGAGGAGAGGGGGGATTGAGTCAGCCTAGGAACATCATGTCAGGTATCGGGCTACATACGTTGCGGTGGCCCCTGAAGTGCTGGAGAAGCTTGATCTCGCGCAGGGCGCGCTTGGCCAGGATCTTTTTGCTGAAAACATTTGTGACCTTCTTGATGGCAACACCCTCGCCGGTCTGGTTGTTAACCGCGGCGCTGTAGCCCTCATCATCAGCATTGGGCTTCTAAAATCAAAAGGTGAGGTGAGGGGGAACATACCAGACAATGCCATAGGCACCCTGACCCAGCTCCTTCGTCACGGTGTACCGCTCATCGACGATGAAGTCCTGGTTGAAAACCTTGAAGATCTTGCGTCCCTGAAGCTCGCCCATGGTGATCAAGGTGCAAGAGGTCGATCGGTGTCTGGCGTTGGCGTCGTTGGCAAGGAGGTCGTGGGCTCTGCTGGGCGTTGATGTGGGGTACCGCAGTGGGTCGGACGAGACGAGGCCTGGCGGGCGAGCTGACGGCGGCGAGGAGGGGAAGCTGGCAGATAAGGGGCAGCACTGCTTATCTCAGCAAGGGGCTGGGCGGGCTGAAGGCCGAGTGCCCTGGGGTCCAAGAGGGGTCTAGGAGGGGCGCACTCGGGCTTCAAAGGGGACGAGCAGCGCAGGGGACGCACAGCAACAAAGGAGGAGAGTAGCAAACCAGACAAGGACACGAAAGCTGGATGATGGAAAGCAAGAAGATGGATATATGCCACGAGAGAAAAAAAAGCGCAGATTAAGGCCGTATATACGGATTATGGGTTGCCGGGCTGTGATCAACGAGTCGCTGAAATGAACCAGCAGCCAGCATTTGAAGTAGGAGAGCTCTGAAAGCGGGGATCAAAATGAGGCACGGTACCAATCGCGAAGCCCCTGTGCTTCTTTGCTCAATCTGTTGGCTACGTGTGGTTAGAGGCGCCACCCATTGAGAGCGAAGGGAGGGGGAAGCCTGCAGACGCTCAGCCCAAAGACAGAGAGGGAGGAACAAGCCCCACCATTTCCCACTCCCGTCCCCACATCCACCCACGACTGCCGCAGGCAGAGCCCGGCACGAGCTGTGATTGGATAGCTGGCGCTGACTTCGCAGAACAAACCCCGTCACCAACGCCGCCGTTACGCGCGCGACAAAAGCATCCAAGCGCAATGGCATCACAATGTCTAGGCTGCACAAGGTATGGACAGCCGTTTTGGTGCTAGCAGCCGTGTGAATTTGATGCGACAGTGCGAATGGAATGTCTGAGAGAAGGAGAAACTCTGATGTTGGGTTGTAGAGATGGAGTCTGGACTCTTGGGAGGGAGCTCACTAAGCCAACCGTGAGCTTCAATTGGCCTGTGGTTTCATAGCGGATTTTCGTATTGAAAAAATTGGCTTGGACTCGGCAGTGAGTTCCAAATGGTGAGGAAGAGAAATTGGAGCTATTTCCGAGGAGGCATTATGATGCATTGAGCTCGAAGCGCCAATCCATTGCTGAGGTCTGCTTGTCCAATGTCCACCTGGCACCCCTGACGGCCCGCTATGGTCGACGTCAACGGCCGTCTGATCTCCCGCGGTCACACGATGGGCCATCTGGGCCTGTTCCTGGCTGTAGGGCTAGCGCTCGTCGCCTTCCAGAAAATTGAACATCAGGTTTCGAGGATCCGGAACTCTGGCTTTCTGCTGTTCTAAGCTTTGAGGCCTTGTGGCTTTTCTCCCCGCTCTTGAGCTGTAGTGTAGACTCATTCAAGATTCCGAGCTCACGATGTGACGAACCAGCTGAAGAGTTAAGACGGCAAATCAAGCTGAAACCGAATTCTGCTATAGTTAGAAGAGGACGGCGTAGCACATTTCGGCGGCAACTAATGCAACCGCGACGCTAGCATAGCCATGCGGCACATTGCCGTATTGCAGCCGCTCCATTCAGCCATCACATGCTTTGGCTACGGCAACACCAGGCTTCTCATCATGGCAAAAGATCCATTGCACTGTACCGTGGTATCTTAATCTATCCTCCAAAATGAAACGCTAACTTCTCTTATATCAACAAAGCCTCCTAGCAGACACCCCTCAAAGCTGGCTAGGCGGCGTCACATCAGGGAACACATCCTTCAAAAAGTTGATGGAAAACCGAACAGCCTGCTCATACGCCTTCTCGAATCCAGACCTGCCGCCGTAGTATGGGTCCTGGATGACCTCAGCCTTGCCGGTGCCAGAGTACTCGCCGAACAGCATGACCTTGGCCTTGCTGTTGGGCTTGCGGCGTCGCTTCATGTCCAGCAGGTCCTCCAGGTTGGAGCGGTCCATGGCGAAGATGTAGTCGAAACGGTCGAAGTCGTTGTAGGTGACCTGGCCATGTTAGATATGGTGTCCATGAAGGTTAGTAGAGCGGGGACATACCTGGCGGGCAGAGTGCTGGTAATCAGTGATGCCATGGTCATGGAGAGTGGACATGGTCCGGCTGTCGGGGTCCTCGCCGGTGTGGTAGCCAGCTGAGAGCAGTTAGCTTCTGTTTTGAAGAGGTGGCAATGTTTGGTGCATGCCTGTCCCGCAAGAGTCAATCTCGCCGATGAGGTCCTTATATGGCGGTTTCCTCGCGATGGACTGAAAGACACCCTCAGACATGGTGGAGCGGCAGATGTTGCCAAGGCAGACAAACAGCACAGAGATCTTTTCCGGCATTTCGGAGGAGAGAGTGATTATATCTTGAGCAAAGAAAGATTGAATATAATAAAATGAGAATGAAAGTTTCTGGGACAGTTCGCAACTGAGATCTCAGATCTGAGGACCCTGAGAACTGAAACCTCCCCACTTGAAGCTGTGATGGAGGGGCAGCGCGATAAGATACGGATTCTGATCAGGGTAGCAACAACAGTCACGTGCTACACAAGCACCAAAACCCCAACCCATCCCAGGTCTCACGCTAGAGGAGCGGATGGACCGTGCACAACCGCTAAGTCACGTGCACGGATTTGCAGACTGCTGACGTGCACAGACCCTGACCCTCAAGTATAAATATTTCCCAGACCCTTCCCGATTCTTACTCTGTTCTTTTCCTTTTTTTCCTCATACTTACCTTGATTGGGCACACCTGGATCAAGAAGCAGGGGTGCCAGGGCGATAGGCCTGCATTGCACATCGTGGAGCCGGTCGTCTTGGATTGTCCTTCGGGGCCGTCCCGGTCATAATTTTTGATGTCCACCTCCTCTCACGAGGATTCTTTTTCGCTGTGTGCTTGGCTGGCTGTCGGGCCACGGAGAAGAAGAGCTTGAGTGGGGAGTGTGCTCTGTCTATTGTGTAGCAAGCTTCGACTGCAAAATCCCACTGTCACTGCAAGTGAAACGTGAATCACATGTGTTCCAAAAAAAGTTCGACATAAGGGAATTTGTGCCAGAGAATTTGCCTCGAGGTTGAATTTGTGGAAGTTGCCCTGTTGATAGTTTCAGCAGACAGCTGATGACATCAGCACCACAACGATCTGGTCGATTTGCCAGATCTAACCAACATCAAGCCATCACCTTAGCCACATGAAAAAAACCATCTCATAATCCAAAATCTGACAAGTTCCATACGTCCATCTTTCTGTTGCCCAGCTTCTTTGTGATTTCTCTCTGCAAGGGCAATCACGCAAGCTTGCGCAAGTTCCGGGGTGTCTCGCACACATCTGCAGCGCTCCCGTCAGTCCCGCTATCTGCGCGTCTTGTCTGCGGGGTCACGAAACGGCGGACTGTGAGTCGCCACAGACATCCCGGCAACCCCACCACCGCCGTGGCATCGCATCGTATCGCACCCACGGAGGGCACGTCGATCAAATTGCGGCCAAACAACGGGCATGCAGAGCTAGGGAATTTACTTCCCAGTGTAGATAGAGCGTACGAATTGTGTATGGAGCTTGCATTTGATTCATGATCTGTGACCCCAAATTCCAGCCTTCATGGAAATCTTTTTGGTGTCCTGCCTTCCGTCCATCCATTCACGATCCCATATCCCCAATCCACATACCGTATCTTCTCCCCGGAAGAGGACTCAAGTCCGATAAATCCGCCCCGATCTCTGTGTTTGCCCGCGCACTTCAGACTTGGGATAAATGACGCCCATGAAACACACATACTCACATGCCAATCAGAGGCCGTGATTTGACAGGAAAAATGGAGCTTTGGCTCTCACGTTGCAAGCGATGGGCATGAAGGGCGGAGACGTTGCAGAGCTCTGTGAGTTTACGATTCTGATTTCGACTTCTAACTGAAGAGAGAGTGGGCTCCTCCATGCCGAGGAGAGATAGAGGAGTGCAGTCGCCCCGCGCCCGGCTAAGCAGGACATGGCGGCCGAGACATGGCGGCTTGCTGCTTGCTACGTTTTTAAAAGTCCCCTGATGAGGAGACTAGGAGCACGAGTCGAATAGAGGAGGAGCTTCTCGGCCGGTCGGAATGACGGAGCTGCTGCTGCGGTTCTTATTAATAAAAGGATTCGATGCTGTCTGTGGACTTGTTTTCAGTTTCCATTTGTCGCTCTTACTTGTGATTCCTGATCCAGGCCCTAGCATTTGCATCTGAAGTCGAGTGAGTTTAGACTTCGACTCCGATTCTAGTCAGCCTCGATCACCTCCTTTCCTTTCCTTTTATTTTATTTTATTTTTTTTTTTTACATCGGCACATCTGAGAAGTATACATCATACCTCCTTCGCCTCTGCACCTGTTGGTATAAGAAGAACCCTGACTGGCTTGCTACCTATATTTAACCCTCTGTAGCATCAGCGACACCCAGAGCTCACCTTAAAGCTCAGTTCTCCTTCACCCAGGTCGAGATCCGAATTTCACTCCACCTTTCGTCATCCGTGGCAAAATCTTCGCAAAAACTTACACTCAAGCCAATCCGGGGACCCGATCCAGTGTTCTGGAAACTTTCTCCCTCATCAAACGCACTTAAAACAAACCTGGGTCCATCCTTGCCGATAACACCCGATTCCCGACGATACCTGCACTTCCGAGCGGAACACCGTTGAAAACCGAAATCAATAATCCCCCCCGTTGGGTTTTCAGTTGCGCAGAGTGGAATATTTCCATCGGTGGGCTTTTGATTGCTTGCAAGTTTGTTTGGGTTCCACTGGACGGCGAACGCGGCAGCTTTCCGTTCTCCGCCTCGGTCTTACCAGGGGTGCATACATACCTAACGGGCCGTTGAACAAAGAAAACAGTTTCTTCTCTCTGAGTTCCAGAAGCCATTAAAAGTCGGGTTCTGGACGGGTCGTTTCCCCTGATACAAAATCGTCGAACCAACCCAACAAGGAAAAAGATAAACACACACCAGCAGCTAAGGAGGGCGGGATCGACAACGGGAGATCGACACAATCATCATCCTCGAAAGAAAACACGAACTCACCAAACTAAAAGTTCAATCATTAAAGATGAAACAACAAGACAGCCCCCCCGAACACCCCCGCGCCCGTGCCCACGGCCCCGTTCAAAACAGCGAAGTCTACCTCCTTCGCCAACACCTCCCTCCCCCTTTCACCTCCATCCCCCCTCCCTCCCCTCCATCCCCCATAACTCCTGCCGAGCCAGATTACCTCGTCGACTGCTCCGGCGCCGTCGTGCCCGCAGTCAACATCTCTTCCCTGACACTAGCCGACCAAACTTCGTTAGCAGCCGCCTGCGACGAGAAGCTTGCCGCCGAGGATCGCGTCTCCAAGGGCGTGCACGTCTTAGCCACGGAGGCAGCTGCCCTGCAGAACCTGGCAACCATCTACTCCGGGGACAAGCCGACTCGTGAACGATTTGCGCGGGCCGTCGACGTGCTCGTGCGCACGGCAAACCAAGGGGGGAAGGTCGTTGTGATCGGGGTAGGCAAGTCGGGGCATATTGCGCGCAAGCTGGTCGCAACGTTTAACAGTCTTGCTTTGCACGCGGTGTTTTTGCATCCGACAGAAGCGCTACATGGGGATTTGGGGATTATAGGGGAGAAAGATGCGCTGTTGTTAATTACGTACTCAGGGAAGACGCCTGAGCTGAGGGCGTTGTTACCGCATCTTGCTAAAGAGTTACCTTTGTTGCTGTTGACGGGGCATCAGAAGCCTGAAGGGGTGGAGTTGTTGCGGGAGAGTGCGGACAGGATGGCTAGGAAGGGGGAGACCATTTTGTTGCCGGCGCCCGTACATGAGCTGGAGACGGTTAGTTTTGGGGTTGCGGCGCCGACGACATCGACGACGGCTGCGTTGGCCGTGGGAGATGCGTTGGCGATTGTTGTTTCGCATGAGGTGCATGGGGATAAGGAGGGTGGTGTGGCGGGGGTGTTTGGGAGGAATCATCCTGGCGGGGCGATCGGGAAGGCGTTGGCGGAGAGTCAAGCACGGTCAGAGCCGCAGGATGATTGCAGGGATGCGGGGGTCTCGGAGACAGAATTGTCGTTGTCGTCGTCGCCGTCGTCGGAGTCGGAGTCGTCTTTGGGTTCGACTTCGTCGGATGAGGAGGATGGACGAAGCACGCCGACGAGTGTGACCAGCTTAACGGAGTCGAGTACCGCTGTTGCCAGCGCTGTGGACGATGACGGCGAAGAGGATGTGACTACCCCAACAATAACGGCCAAGCCTCCGACTTCGTCTACTCAGCCTACGATCCTCTCCATGGCTGTCTTTCCCGAGCAAATACCTCTCTTCACTGAAAACGACGACTCCGTGACTGGCGTGGACATTCTCCGGGCCGCCTATGCCAGTCCCTCGGGCTGGCTGTCCCTTGACGATAAAGAAATCATTTCCCCTTGCCGAATCAAGGCTCTCCCTACGGCCGAGCTATCGCTCCCGTTGCCACAGATCCGTTCCCGGCTGGCCATATCAAAGGAGAGGATGGTTCCTGTTGCAGCAGGGACTGACGTCAATGTCGCGAAGGCATGGATCAGGGGGTTGAGAGCGGCCATGGGTCCAGCATCTCAGTATGGGGATGATGGCGTGGTGGCTGTGTTCGAAGGAGGTGAGACGGTTGGGTATTTAGAGGTTGGTAAGCTTCTAGGTTAAAGGCTCCTGAAGTTATTTCCGGGTAAAGAGACTTTATTGGGTTGTTTCTCTCTGGTATCTCTTGGGATATCCTGGTTGATGAGATCATGACGGTATACTCAAAAGAGACCACAAAATGGCAGGCTAGACGGCGGCTTGGGAGGCTATTTGTCATTTGGTTGATTTTACTTTCTCATGCGCGATTGAGTATGGGCTGGCATGTCTCAGCATGGCGTTTGCAGGGGTGTTTTTGTTGTTTTTGAGTTTAAATTCTGGGAGCACAAGATACCTAGGTACATATCTTAGTATACCTGTAAGAGACTGGGTACCTTATCAACCTGGTGGCAGTACAGTTATGGATGGCTAGGCACTTTCAGCATTGGCGGCATTCCATAATGAAGACTATAGATCATTGAGTATACATTCATCAGGCTATGCATTGGTATCCATCCTGTTTGCATGGCATTACATACAGCAAAAGTTCTCTCGATTAGATCCGAGTCCTATAGACCGACATTAAGATGACCTCTTAGTCGGAATCCGAGTCATTGCTACTGCTGCTGCTGCTACTGCTACTGCTACTGCTACTGCTACTGCTACTGCTACTACTCTCCGAAGACTCGCTCTCTGCTTCCGACTCTGAATCATCTGCCACATTGTCCGCTGCTGCATCCGAATCGGACTCTGATGAACTTGACTCTGACTCAGAATCAGATTCACTCTCTGACGACGACTCGGATTCAGACGAAGAGCTGCTCGAACTCGATGACTCGGTCGCACTCCCGTTCATCTTCATCTCGACATCCTCGTCTTCTGACTCGTCACTCGAGTCGCTCTCCGAAGACTCGCTGTCGGACGACTCCGACTCAGACGAACTGCTGTCCGAATCGATCACCTCAGTACGGATGTTCCTTAACCTGCGCCGCTTGGCAGGCTTTTGCGGGCCATCAACACTCTTATGAACCTCGGTCTTGGGCTCGGCGGTCACAGTAGACTCTGACGCTGTTGTTGTTACTGTAGCCACACTGGCTTCTGATGTCGTGCTCTCACTATCCGACAACTCCTGCAAAATCATCTCGGCACGGATGCGCTTGACAAGCCGCTGCTTGACCTCGGGCGTCGCCGTGCGGATGACGTACTCTACCTCCTCCAGAGGTCGCTTGCCATTGGCGTTGATGCCATTGCCATTATGCTTCTTCTTTGTCTGTTGCTGCTGTTCCTCCAGATCCTTCAAGAAATGCGAGAGGGCCTCCTCGTATTCCCGTTGTTTGCCTTCCTTATCCTCCAGCGAGGCGGGGAACGCACCTGCGCCGCCCTCCATATCTTTCTTCTTGATGTCGGCGGCCGTATCTCGTAGCCGTGTGCGTGACCCGCCCTTCAGGTCGCGGATGTATGCGTAGAAGATGCTGATGTCGGACGAAGGAATCTTGTCGTCGCCATCAAAGACGTACTTGATCAGGAGGGTCTGGTGGTTCTTGTTGAACTTCCACGCTGCGCGGTTATTGTGCCACGTACGGAGGTAATTGAGCGACGGCTCAAGATTGGTTGCAGGCTTCGGCGGCTCGGAAGCCTTTTTGAGCTTCTTCTTCTTCTTCTTCTTCTTCTTCTTCTTTTTGTCCTTTTTGGCTTGTGGGTTCGAGGGCTTCGCGCTGTCCCAGGTGTCAGGAGCGAATGTGACGGTTTTCTTGACAGAGGATGGTGTTGCCGAGTTTGCGAGCGCTGATTTTGAAGTGAACTCGTCCTTCCGCGGTCTCTTGTTGGGGGTTTGTGCTGCGGCAGTGCTCGAGGCTGGC
Source organism: Thermochaetoides thermophila DSM 1495 (assembly GCF_000221225.1). Taxonomy (NCBI): domain Eukaryota; kingdom Fungi; phylum Ascomycota; class Sordariomycetes; order Sordariales; family Chaetomiaceae; genus Thermochaetoides; species Thermochaetoides thermophila. The sequence goes on from NW_006383037.1 coordinate 1,716,205, forward strand.
GTTGGCTGCTTTCTCTTCAGGGCGCTGGCGCTCGCTGGACCTCCGGTGGCACAACTCTGACTGGCAGCATTGGGACTGCTTGTGGAAGCGCTGGACACACCTGTGGTAGGTGTGAATGTGGGTGCGTTGGCCGCTGCAGGTCCCTTGAGCTTGAGGCCCAATCGCTTCCATGCCGGGACGTGGGAGGACATGGCGGCCGACCGGCAAGGGAGAAGAGGGAATTGAGGTGCCGATCGGGAATTGGGGGAGCTAGAGAGGCTTGGATGGCAGCCGAGAAAAAGTTCCTGATGCTTGGGAACTAAATGGATTGGATAGTCAAGCCCTATGCCCAGATGGTCCCCCTAGCTTGGAGAATTTGTCCACAAAGAAGCTTGAATCTCTGTCAAAAATCTCGAGAAAAAAATTTTTAGATGCCAATTCTGCAGTCTGCGATCCCCTAAGCCCAAGCCGTCGACAGTGTCCCAAGATTGGAACCCTGGAGTTATGCTTATTGGGTCCTCTCATGTCTCTTGCAGTGTCGCGCAGCCGTGAGCAATAGTCCTGCAGCAAATTTCTGTCCACCCATCTTATCGCTGCCTTCGAGCAGGGGTCTGGTGCCGATAAGAGATCAAGGTGGGGAAGTGGGGCAGGCTTTGGCTTTTGGTCCTGAAAACGGGGGTCTTCGCTGGTTGATGCCTGAGGCTGCCGCAATTGTCCAAAGCTTTGTCGCCTGAAGTGTAAGGCAAGAATTTTGAGGACCCCGCCAAGGTCCACTTTAGCCCGACACGGAGGCGGCAGCTGTGCCGCCAGCCCAGCCCAGCCTGGCAGCTCCAGGCAAACCGTAGCAACGCGTCCATCATCACTGCGGGACAGGCCACAGCTCCCGTCCGCTGCGAACCCAAGCCAGCCCGCCGTCAATTACACGACTCCCATCCAACCCAGGAAAAGACCGTTGTTTTTGGTGCAATAAGCCGTCCTGTTTTCAAATAACCACACTTACCCTTGACTAATTTCCTAATCGTCTGTCAAGATGGCGGGTATGGGATTCTTGACCCCTCGCTGGCTGAAGGTAGCTTGGAGCTCCACTGGAGTGGTCGCTAACATGTTGGCTCGACACAGGCAACGCTGGCTACGACAGACATATCACCATTTTTTCGGAGCAGGGACGGTTGTACCAAGTCGGTATGTGCGATGGGCAATGTGCGAGTGTGAGCGGCGGCCCTGAGCGATGCTGACCCCGCTTCCGCATTATAGAATATGCCTTCAAGGCTATCACTGCCGCCAATATCATGTCGATTGGTGTCCGGGGCAAGGACTGCGCTGTTGTCCTGTCGCAGAAGAAAGTTCCCGTATGTGCAGTCAGTTGGTCCTAAGGGTTCTTGGCTTGGGACTAACAGCAAGCTAGGATAAACTCATTGACCCTTCCTCCGTCACCCACATTTTTCAGATCTCGCCTTCGATCGGCTGCGTCATAACTGGTTCCATTGCAGATGCGCGCGCGTGGGCGCAACGCGCTCAGTCAGAAGCTGCAGAGTTTAAGTACAAGTATGGTTATGAGATGCCATGCGATGCTCTGGCCAAGCGCCTGGCCAACATCAGCCAGGTTTACACACAACGGGTATGTTGGATCGATGGTCGTTCGCTCGGGAATCTTGTCACGCTAATACTGTTGGCAGGCGTACATGAGGCCCTACGGTATTGCGACGACGCTCATAGGCATGGACGAGGAGTTTGGCCCTCAGCTTTTCAAGTGCGACCCGGCCGGTTACTACATCGGGTACAAGGGGACAGCCGCTGGTCCCAAGCAGCAAGAAGCTATCAACCATCTTGAGAAGAAGCTAAAGAACAAGGACTACGCGCCAGGCGACTGGAAGGAGGTGGTCGAGCTTGCTATCACTACGCTGAGCACCGTACTGAGCATGGACTTCAAGAAGACCGAAATCGAGATCGGCATCGTTGGTGGCCCGCGCCCGGACGGTAAGCCGGGGACATATCGGGGGTTTAGGACGTTGACGGAGGACGAGATCGACGAGAGGTTACAGGCGATCGCGGAGAAGGACTGAGAGATGGTTGTAGCAAGGTAGGAGATGATGTTGCGGGAAGAATAGGACGAGATGGCCGGTGAAGATGATTGACATGTCTCACTTCTGCTCTGCTAGGTGGTTGACATGAGTGCTGTTCTTCGTCGGCTGTTGAGCTCCAGCTCGGGGATTGTGCATCAGGAGCGTACCGTACCTCTGAGGCTGTGGCTCACTTGGTGAGGATGATATCCCTGAACCTGACAAACCGCGATCCTATGTGTGTCACTTCGGACTATCTTTTCCAGGCCGTGCTATCATGGATGCAGCATGCCAGGGAAGTTGTCCAAGTTCACAGATGACTTCCCAATGATATTGAGATGATGCATTCTCACCAAAGCTCTATCGGATACGCCGAGTGCTTGTGTGATGCCCAATGGTGAACGGCCGTTGAACAAACAAGTTTTACGTCCCAACAAATCTCCTGAGCTGACATGAGTCCCTTACCTCCTACTTCTGCAGCTCACCAGGAATTTCACAACCACAAGGCGTTCAGCAGCCATTAGCTGGCTGCCAAGCAACCCTCCGAGGTAATCTTTCCTGACGATCTCACTGCCCCTAGCTTTGGGACCGTCCCGGTATCTTGGGCCCGTCGTTCTGGGATGCACGCCACAAAACTTGCCACTATGCACACTTTACCCGGCGCAGTGGAATCAGTGATGGAGTACAGGATGCCGCTGACGAGTAACAGTCAAGAACGGGCTTGATGGAAGAGAGCTGGGCCGCCGCGGAGCGTGGGACGGCACCTCCAGAGGCTGGCTGCATGTTTCGGAACCCTAGAAGCTGAGGTGCTGACATGTAAGTGTAACCTCTTGAACAAACTTGGCAGCCGATGTCCATATCACCGCTAGACAATCGGATTGGAGTGGGCTCATTCTCGCACCGAAAATAGCGCTGCAGCAAAAAGCGCTGAGCTATGGTATCAAGCCGCATCTGGTTTGGGTGCAAGTCCTACTCAACACAGCCCGCGATGGCGTCTCGAATATTGATGACAAACTTTACAAAGTAAAGAGCCCAGCGGCGGAGGCCGTTTCAGTGCTTCGAGCGCCAATTCCAAGCGTTGAACCACGGGTGGACCCGGTGACAAGTCAGCACGGGTCGACAAAGACAACACAATAACAACCAAAGCATCATGAATCGTGAAGGTGGCGGGCCGGTGCTCGATTGGACTCTAGCCACAACGGCTGCCTCCAAGAGTTCTGCATCATCTTGGACGAGTTTCTCAATCAGGCGGTTGCGCTTTCCCAGGGCGGCGCTGAAGCTCGCCAAATTATCCGTTTTCGTGGGAGCTGCTGCATGTTGATGCAGGCCGCAAGCCACACGTGGAGGCTCTTAGGGCCGCCTGGGGCGAGGGGACTCTACGCGATGCTACCGACCCTAGCCTCACCGTGTGGTTCTCCACCCCGAAGCGGACAGAGCGGGCATCCGGCTAGTTGGGAACCACTGCATCGTCGGCGACTGCGGCCCCTCGGAGCACCAGCCATGCGGTGCGGTCCTAACTGCCGGGCAGCAAACTATCTGGCTCTACAAGTATGTACATGCGTGCTCCAAGAAGCCAAGCCTCTTTTCACTCCATCAGAGTCCAGCAACTTCGGACAGAACACGTTCGCACGCCCCTCCTGTTATATTCCGCAGTCCCACTTTCTGCACGTTCCGTCCTCAACTCCCTCGAGGCTCGCCAATGGCCTTGCGTGGACGCCCTTTTTGTTGTGGCAGCCCTATGCCTGTCTGTACATACAAGGTAGCTCTTCCTGCAAAATACCTGCTAGACTCCTAGCCGTGTAACCTCACAGTCTGGCTAGGCTATGACCTTTGGGGGGCGCGAGGTTCGGAACACGACAGTTGGGTCATGGATCCAAAGCCCGCTAAAAGTCTTTTGCTCTTTCCCCCGCCGCCTTGTTATGGGCAGCTTCCTATTGGATGCTGATCGCATCACAGCTCGCTGCAAGTCTTCAGGTGGGAAGGCCTCACAAGGCTGGCTGCTGATGATGGGTGGACAAGATCGATCTTGGGGAGAAGCTTTGTGGCGCCCGGCTGACGACGGGAGGGAGAGAGAACGAAAGGGGTCAAGGGGTTAAGATGCGAAAGATTGTCTCCGCTGACCCCTCCCCTAATGCAGCCGAGCTACGCACTACGCTCACAGCACACATGGCACACAACATGCTCGTGAGCATGACTGGCCGCTCAGACCGTTGAGAGATATCATGAAGTGGAGTCACACAGCCCTCCGAGCAGGACAGAGAAAGCCGTTGTGGCTTGCCAGTTCTACTACAGGCTCTGCCATTTACGGCCCCATTGTTGACTCCGGTCATAGCTGGTAGCTCATCCCATCGTTTGGTAGTGACCTCTTCCAACAAGGCCACGAACATGTACACGATCGTCAGGGGCACAAAGTAAGTCTTTGGAGACCTCACAGATCTCTTCCCTCCTTTTCCTATGCCCATGCCCGGCTGAGGGTTGTGGCAATAATCTACAAAAGCCGTTAGATCTCTCCTCTCTGTCGCCGACGATACTCTCTCGGCATCCCCGTTCTCCAGCTGTCGACGACATTCGCTCCCTTCTCCTCAGCTCTGCTGTCTTTCGGTGACCGCCTAGTCCACCACTCTTCGTTCTTTCTATCACACACTCTCTTCGTGCCCGTGGCAACTCTCTCTACTCTCTTTCAGCTACCTTTGCTCGTCGTGATCGAGGATCACAGCTTGTGGTCCACTTGGATTTTCCTGATTGCTCCTTCCCCCCGAAGGCCTAGTATTTTTTTTTTCAGCTCGACTATCCCGAACTACACACAAGACATCCCAACCATGTCGGACGGCCGTACGTTGCAACCTCAAACCCCCACACCTTCCTTGGCCCATAGCCCTCTTTGCCACATACAGTCTTCTTCCCAGCCCTGTCAAGCCCTATCCATCGACATGGAGCAGCGGATGATCCCGATTTTGGGGCCGTCCCGCACTAGTTGCCACTGCCGAGATGAAACAGAAATCGTGTGCACGATTAGCTGGGAGCGCGGAGATTTTTTTTTGCGACACTAACATGGAGAGGATCACAGTCAACCCTCGGCGTACAGCTCGCGTTGCTGAGCTACTCAATGACTTCCGCACGTTGCAGTACTGGATCACTGAGGGGCCCAAGGGGCCGGTCCATCCGGACGATTACTACGCCGCCGGCTGGGTGGAACTTAGGCAGTGCCTGGAGGACGGAAAGCACATTCTCGATTGTGCGGCCGACATCACGGTGCCGATGGCTCATGGCGGGCCTGATGAGCAAGTCAAGGCCCAACTTCAACAGTATGTCACTCACTTTCCCATCTTGTCGTTCATCATGACTCTTTCTGGAATTTTTTCCGAAGCAGAGCAAAAATCGTCTGATGTTTTGGGAACGATCCGCGCGGGCTGACCAACAAACTTTTTTTCCCCCTCACTCATAGAGTCCTTCTCGACGCGTTCGCTCGCAGGCACGAGGCGCAAAAGATCTACAATCGGACGCAAGCGGCCTTGACTTGGGTTGCTATGCGCGACCAGATCCTCGCGGGTGGCAGGCCGCACGCGGGGAACGCAGCACAGTTGATGGCTCTGGATCAGCAGCTGTGGAATGTACGTCATACTAACGTCTTCCCTCTCTCCACACTTTCCATCGCTCGAGACAAAAACATTGGGATGAATAAACTGACAGTGAGGCAAAAAGGACCTGGCTCTTATCACAGACGAAGCGGTCTACGAGCAGCTGCGTGTGTCCGATATCGCCTCAGGCCGCTGGACCGGCGCAGATCCCAACCTGTACGAGGTGCAGTGCTGGATCGCCGTGCGGAAGCAGGGAGCAGCTTGAATGCACTTGCTCGCGCAGTAATCAAGTGATAGAATTTGGGATGAGAGATGATAACGACACCGAAACAACAACTTACGACGGCGAGATGATGATGACTCGATGATGATGTCCGAAACGCGAGACGTTCGAAGACACAGAGCCGATGACAGACGCCAGAAAACAATCAATTTTACGACAAGAGACAAAAGCTTGATCATAAAGCCATCAACATGACGCCCGCCGCCATAGGCCTTATGATTCGACGATTTACGCGACGGGTCTTGCGCCTTAATCGACAAACCAAACACAAACCCTTTTCGTTCTTTTGCTTTCGCTTCATTTTCTCCTCCTTTCTTTTAATCATCAACAAAACCTTCTTCGCTTGCATTCTCATTTCTTTTTCGTCGTATTCTGTTTGCATTGTTTGAGGGGAAACGGCACCAGAGATGAGATAGATTCCTTTTCTATTCTTGGATACCCCAGGGTTACAGGGGAAGTTGGGTCAAAAGGCATGGCTTTGCAGGTTCTTGATTATTTACGCAGGTTGTTGTCGAGGCAAGGAGATAGCGTCTGGTACGCTTCCCTTGGGTGTTGATATTGCGCCAGCAGGGAGCAGAAGGGCCGTGTTGTGGATAAGGAACGGTTTTGTTGGCTCAGCTGCCAGGCGCAGGATAAATAACTGATTACGCAAGGAAAAAAATATACAAAGATATCCCAAAACATAAATAAGTATACAAACGTGGTTTGAGCTCCATGCGTCGAGACTAATCAGCAAAAACAAATCCCCTGAACTGAGTTGACGAACTCAGCCCGATGCTTTCAGCCCCTGTTCTTGCTATGAACGCACAAAGCGATCCCGGCAACCGACAATAGCATCCCGATAAGAGTATCTCAGGATGTCAGCATCACTTTAGACAAAAGCGATATTAAGCAAGCAGACATACCTCGGCTAATGACTTTTCTCTCAACATACCACTCCCCAAGCACAGTAAACAAAAATGCCAGAGTATTAACAATCGGCACCGTCAGGCTCAATTCTGACCATCTTAGTCATTAATGACCTGTTGCCTAAACCTACAAGTAATACATATAAAAAAAAGAAAGAGAGCAAAACCTACCGGCCTTCCCAATCAACAGAAAAAACCACACGCTCCCCGTCAGATTGACCACCAACGGCACCGCATATCGCGGGTTCTTTAGCAACCCTACGATCGCCCGCCACGCCTGGCCCAGCTTCCTTTTCACCCAACCCTTGCTGGCCTCGTCCTCTGGCGTCGGAAGGGGCTTGTAAGTTCGGGCTGCGGCTCGCATAAAGGGGGTCGTGAACCCCCAGGCGAAGCCGACGAGAAGGAAGGAGAGGATGTAGTTGATTATGGGGGGATGGGGAGGGTTGGGGTTGGGGTTGGCGGTATCGGACATGGTTTGGGGGAGGGTTTAAGGTTGTAAGTAAGTTCCAACTTGCCGGCCGGGCGGCAGGCCCACCGGGTCGGTTAATCGGGACGGGAGTGTGGATAGATTAAACCCGAATGTCGGGGCTGAGTGCAGACGGGATCACACAAGGCGGTGGGTGTGTGGAAAGCGGGCGGTGATCGGATCGGTGAGAGCGCAACCAGTGATGAGCTGGAAGCCGAGACGGACGGGATGGCCGGGCACGAGTCAAGTTGGGGCGCTGTTGGCGGTTGAAGTCCGATGAATGGCGGTGAAGCAAGTCAGAAAATGGGAGTGTTGTTTTAAGTTTGAAAATGGAATTGGCTTAAAGATGAGCCCAATATGTGGGTTCAGCTGCGATCTGGTCCACCGGCGTGTCCGGGCTGCTGGAGGTCTGGACGAGTGAGGCTGCGTAGATGCATGGCCGATGTCACGGTGTGGGTTCCACAGCATTGGTTTCTTATCGATAAGAAACCTGGGGGAGCGGTTTAAGAGAAGAGGGTCTAGACCCATCTATTGGGGTTTCTTGAAGTTTGTTTGCCTATTGACTCGATCATGCTCGCGGTATGATGAGCGTAAGTAATTGATCGTGAGCCGCTGTTTACACAGTTCTTCCGAGACTTACCCTTGATCTGTTGTCGGATTACAGATTGCGTCGATCACAATGTCCAAGCCTTCTTGCCATCGCCCGACTCAACAGCAGATAAGTTATAAATTAGGACGATAGCGTCACCTCCAGATATGCTTTCATCAGTTTCCTAACATTCTCGCCATCGCGAAGCAGTGGCTTTGCCCTATCGTCATCATACTTACTCCTCACCAACAATCACATTTCACGAGTCTCGCCGACGTCGCAAGGTCTTGCGCGGCAAGTAGGCTTGGCACGCCAAGCCCTGTTCAACGGTGGAGTCTGAAAAGGCTTGGCTTTCGTCACATCCCGGGCCTCCCTGCTTTTCTCGTTTGCTCCGCCGCTACCGATCGACATGGTCCGAAGGGAAATTTGGAGAAAACCCATGCTGTTTGGCCTGGTTGGATGGCCAACGAGCAGGGGTACCGAAGAGTGAGACAATAACAGAGATAGAAACAAGTTGAGTAAGCTCGAGAGTGCTGAACATCAATGCCATGTCAATGTATGATCGACCCGATGTTTTTCTGCGGTACACTGGTGTTATTTTGCTGTCCTCGAGACGGTAGGATCCGTCTGATCCGTTGATCGTGGCTGTACGAAACCCGCGGAGGGAGAAGAAAAGACTAATCACGAGCCTGTGCCACAGATCCACAGAGCGAAAAGGCCGGGCCGGGTGTTTCAGGATTGCTGGTCGAGACGAACCTCTTGTTTATGCTGGAATAAAGCTGAGCAGCGAGCTTCAGAAGTCAACACAAAACCTGGAAGTAAATAGTCGGCTTAATTGGAGTCAATGTGATGCTGTCACAAGACCGACCTGGTTCCTGTACCCGCGGAAAACGGCCAATGGCTTGTACGATTCCCAGACTCGAGAGAGCGATGGAGTTCTCGAACAGCTCCAACGTGGATCCAACATGCTGCTCTCGTGGATGGCCTGTCGCAAAAGAGCTGACACCAGCCACCGCGGTGAGCCAGCGTTAACCGTAGGACGCAAGCTTAGCTTTCCAGAGAATCCCCTCCCAGCCGTGGGCCGAGTGCAGGGATTGATTGGAGCCAGCCACTGGCGTTTCGAGGCCAAGCTCGAGCCCCATGCAAGAAAGCGGCCCCACCCGCGAGACCCGCAAGGGTTTGGTCCGCGATTGGCATGAAGCCATTGGCTGTCGATTGGCTTTCGATTGGTTGTCCGGGCATTGCAACACTGCAAGGCGCGGCGGGCGCTTCCAGCTTTCCCGTGCTTTTTGCTGATGGTATGCTGATAACCGTCCCTAACCCTGGGACTTCTGGCTGATTCTCTCTCGCCGCACACACCTCGCACCAGACAGACATCCATCGACAAGACCATGGCTCAGTGACTAATCTTCGTATCGTTCCGAGGGTGTCGTCATCGCGTGGTTCGTGTCCCTTCGATCGATTGGCGTCGGGTCTCCTTTTTCATCCGTTCATTCGTTGGCCCAACAGCAGCTGCCGCGCGGGGCACAGAAGCACCAAGCACCAGCCTCTCCAACGTCACCGTCACCGCAGTCGTGACCGTGTTCCTCCATTCGCTTGAGGCTTTCAGTAACCAACCCAGGCTTTGGCTGAAGCTTTAAGGAGCTCCTCGGTCGGCTCCTCGACCATGTCGAACAAGGCCAAAGTCAATCCCCTCCTCACGAAGATGCACACAGCAGGCATCTTCTCTGACATGAGCGTCGACGGCCCCGAAATCGGCACGCTCGTTGTCGTCGTCGACCGCGCCAAGAATCTGCCAAACCGCAGGACCATCGGCAAACAGGATCCCTACTGCGCTGCTCGCCTTGGCAAGGAGGCAAAGAAGACGACTACAGATATTCGTGGCGGACAGACGCCGAGATGGTAGGCGATTTTTGTTCAAGTTCGCTCGACTCTGACACTTGCTGACGCTGACCGCCCCAGGGACCAAGAGCTGCGCTTCACCGTTCACGACTCTCCCGATTACTTCCAACTGAAGGTGTCCGTCTTCAACGATGACAAAAAGACCGAGTTGATCGGCGAGTGCTGGATCGACCTGCGCGACATTGTCCTGCCTGGCGGCGGTCAGAACGACCAGTGGTTTCAGTTGAACTACAAGGGCAAATACGCCGGCGAGATCCGCATGGAGATCACATACTACGACAGTCGTCCCAAGCCCGAGAAGCCCGCGAAGATGAAATCATCGAGCCGTCCCGAGGGCGAGAGCAGCACGATAGGCAACCCCAGGACCGTCCCAAAACGTCGTCCCCTGCCATCCGATCCAGTCACGGGGAAGCCTGGGGCTCCTCTTCCTGCGCCTGCGTCCCCCGACAAGGTCGAACCGCAGCCACCAAGGCCTCAGCCAAGTCCCAATGCCTCTCAACCACCTTTGGTCCCGGCGAACTATACCAATGCTCCGCAGGCAGCCCCTGTCCAAGCATATTCTCAGCCACAAACACACCACCACCACCAACAACAACAGCCCTATCATCAACCGCAACCATACCCTCAGCAGCAGCAGCAGCAGCAGCAATATTCCCAGCAGCCATATCCTCAACAACCAACACCGCCAGAACACCAGTATCATGGCCGTGACCCGAACGGTTATCCCGTGCCGCCTCCTCGTCGGGATGTCCCCCCGCCCCCTCAGCATCATCATGTGCCCGAAAGACCCAGAGACCATTACTCAGAGCCAGGTTACGCTCACAGTCCTCAGCATTACCAGCCCCCATACGATCAGTATGCGCCGAGTCTCCGTGATATGCACTTCCCGCAGCCCAGCGGGGTAAATGGCTACGAGGAAGATCGGCCGCCACCGCCTCCGGTCCATAGAGTCAGGGCCGGGACCATGCCGGCGATGAATCCTCCCCATGTGAACGGTGTTCCCCCGCCAGTTATGCACATGCGGCGTGATACGATCAGAAACGACGCATATCGCCAATCGTCTTCTGACTACCCTGGTCGCCCGACATACAAGGCACAAGACCCAGGCCTTCCTCTTCCTGCGCCGCAATATCGTAACGACCCTCCCCCACCTCCCCCTCCTGTCCGACATTACTCTTATGACTCGACGACATACGACATAAATAGAGGTATGCAAGCTCCTGTTGAGGATGTGCCGGAACCTATGCACCATGGCGATCCGAGAAGTTCAGGTCGCTGGGTTCCACAGCAACCATATCCTCAAACGCAGCCCCCTCCTCCTCACTATAACACCGGTTACGACGTACCTCCGCCCTCAAATCCCAGCCCAAGAGCCAGCATGGCCGGTATGGATGCTCCGCGCTATGGTCCCCCTCCGCCAGAGCCGCAACGGCATTCGATTCCGAACGGTTACCCAGCCCCGCCTGCCCATGACGTCCCGCGCAGGGAACCGCCTGAATATCAGCAGCCCTATGGCAGGCATTCCGAGCCAATGCTGCCACAGCAGCAACCCTATGGTATGCCCAAGGCCTTGACGTACAGGAACGAATCAGAGGGCCCAGTACGCCATTCGGTTCCTCCCGTTCCTCCGTCCCTTGTGCCTGGCATCGACCCGAACATTGCCCAAGAGATTTCGGAACGTTTGAACCAAGATCGGAGACAGACACGGCAGTACACTCAACAACCAATCCCAGAGCCACCCAGAGGTAGGACCATGGAGCGAGGCTACGAGAATGGTGGCTCGCCTGCTGCTTACGGAGCTGCTCCGCCGCTGCCGCCGCCGCCGCAAAATCGTGCCCCTGTCACATACCAGAACGGCCCCTCAACATCCAGCGTCAATGTGGTGATCAAATCCCGCGCTTATTCCCCGATGGGCCGCGACCCAAGTCCTAATCCTGCTCCTGCCCCTGGATCTACCCCGCGCTCTCAGCAAACTATCAAGCGCAAGTCTGTCAGCCCTCGTCCGCCGACAGCTGAAGACCGCAAAATGTCGAGCGTGCCTTTCAGCCCCGACTCGTACGATGTTCTTAATCCAAAGGCCTCGACTGCCGCGCTCCTGGATCAGCCCGTTGGAGGCGGCCACGATTACGATGAGGAAACGGGCAAGATTATTACCCACGATGGGCGGCGGGTTGATCCTACCGATCATCTGCCGATGGAGAGCTGGGCCCCGGAGCCGGAGCCGAAGGGGACCAAGCAACCTTCGCCGCCACCGAGCAGACAGAGTCCAGTTGGGCCGCAGCCGCAGCCTCAGGTTCAGAGTCAGGCGTCAAATAGCGGGAGTGGCAGTGAGGGCAGGCGATTGATTCGTGTCGGCGGCAGACCGCAGAGCATGATGCCTGTTGCGAACACCAGCTCATCCAATGGCTTCGGCAGCGACCCTGTCAAAGAAGCTCCCACCCCGCCAACCTCAACAGGTCGCAACAAACTCCAGAAAAAGGCCATTTACCGCCAATCGACCTCCGCTTTGCCTGCTCCCGTCATGTTTGGTGCCAACGGCTCAGGCTCTTCTTCCAGCACGGCGAGTCTTACCAACAGCGTCACGGGAACCTTTAGGAGGCACAGCGGTGGCCGCGAACTAATGGATCACCACAGCCAGGCGCTGGCTACCATCTCCCGTGGGCAAAACATGCTCCCAGACAACCGCCAACCTCTTTCTCGCGCCTCCACGTTCGATTACCCTACCAACGATAACTACTCTCCGACCGGATCCGGAGGTTACCGTGGTTCTTCATCGCCCGGTCGCCCAGTCAGCGCGGGTAGTGCAGCCCCGCCCCCATTACCCGCCAAGGTACCCCTGGCGCTCCCCGCGCCGGGGCAGAGTGAAGGAGAGAGCTCGGAACCTGTTATGAGTGGGGCGCTGCAGCTGCATAGTCGGAGCAGGAGGTTTGTTGAGGGAGGCGTGGACGGGCAGTTAATGTCGCTGGAGGAGGAGCTAAGGCAGATTGATATTGGGACGGGGAGGAGTGCGAGGAGGGCGGCTGCGGCTGCGGCAGGGGGGTATGGGGGATACGGTTACTAGGTGTTTAAAGGGTTTTTTTCGGCCGCATCTGGGAAGCGGTGTTGGCTATCGGGGGAGGCAACTCGAACTTGAAGCCGAAGGTCAAGGCTGAGATTCTGGTTGGAGGTGAACTCAAGGCTGGTTGTGCGGTTGAGGAGGAGAGGGATGAGATTGAGGGGTTGGGGATGGTGCCTGAGAGGAGGCCGTGGGAGGGGGTAGTGTGGCTTTGGATGGTATGGTGGATTGCAAGATGGATGAGGGGCGGGTATGGAGAGGTTCGGGGCTGGTGAGCCCCTGCTTTACCTAGGTGTACCCTTCCACATCTCCTTCTCAAGGAACAGGCTGGGGCTTGTATGTCACAACTTCGGACTGTTCACTCCCTCCCCACCGACGTTCTTCACGGAGTCACGCAACCCAACGAAAGAAACTTGGATGGAACGAACTCACGAACAGATGGATAGATGGTTCCAAACGTTGGATTCAACGGGATCACACGGGATCACTTTAGTTTCTGACACACACATTACATGAGCATTATCGGCATGGTATTGTTGGTTTTTGTTGCTTTCTTAGCCGTGTATTGCTAGTCTGTCATCAGGTTACGAGCACGTATTATACATAGAGTTTGGCATTGGCGTTGGGAGGAAGAAAGAGAGGGATCGGTTAGATACATAAGGAACCTAGTTTGAGTTTGAGTTTGAGCGAGGGAAACGACTTTGCTGAGAGTTTGTTGTCCCGGTTTTGGATATGTAAACGTTGTAGCTCTCATTGCTGGCTTGCCCACCAGTTTCACAAAAGATGCCATATACCGATTATTGCGTACGAGAAGGATATATACATAGCACATGACTGAGGGGAATCTTGACGGCATCAGATATATGAAAGTCACAGACAGAGGAGAGCACAGAGCAAATACAAGTGGCCACAGTTCATATTTTTGTAGGATACAGCCAGCGTTATGTGAGCAATCCTCAGCAAAACCCATGCGACAGTCTTGATACCTGACCCGTCTCCGAACCATTACCCTTCATATGTAGTGTTCCCTTTCTGTGCAGTTCCCATCCAGATCACACACCTCCCTTCCCGGCTGAACCATCCTATGTCCCATTATTAGGACAAATGTATGAACACCTAGTTGATCATCCCACAACTCGACAATCGGACCCTCATTAGCCAACCGTCTTGGCAACTCCAAGACAATCGGGGGTATTACAAGGCCTGAAAAAAAAAAGAAAAGAAAAGAAAAGAAGATATTAACAAGCCAGAAAAGAAAAAGAACAGACCCAGTACAGGCATGTTCATACAACTCCAAAGGACAGCCCAAGCCAAGTCTTCAGGCATCACCAATCGCAGTTCCCGAAACAATGGTTGCTTGATAACCATTAACTTCATCATCCTCATCATCCAACATGACAACATCCCTATTCTGCCTGTGCAGATGATGACGACTCCTCACCGTGACCGGGCTCTCAACATCCTCATCAACATACCCGCCACCATTAGCAGTAGTTACAATACCCACATTCGTCGTCGCGGCGCTAACAGACGTCATCTGGGACGAGGAACCCGCCTGTGAGGTAGCAACGGCGGCGGTAGCGGCAGCCACCTGAGCCTCTCGCTCGCGGGTTTGGAGGTTGACAATGATTTCCATTGCTCCATCAAGCATCTCCTTCTCTGCATAAAGATCCTTGCGCTTTTGCTCAATCTCCGGGCCTTCGGACATGAGCCTGGCAAGAACTTGCTGGTTATTCGCGCGGTCGGTCAAGCCAAGCTTCTCATGCAAGTATGTATCGATCTCCTCCGAGACGGTGGGCAGCAAGCCAGACATTACGTGGATGCAGACGTAATCGACAAAGCGATGAGCCGCGGTGAGGTAGTACCCGCGTACGTAGGCAGCTACTTCTATTTCCTGCTCGAACGGGTCCGGGCCGAGGTTCTTCAGGCCCTGCTCCAGCTTGCGGGTTTCCTCCTTAAGCTTCTCCTCGTTCAGCTCTTCCATCTTAGGGATGCGGCCGAGTTCTTCACCGGCGTGCGCAGCTACGCGGACGTGGTTGCGGTGCCAGACGAGGATTTTCTTTTCGTTGGCGCGATGGCGCTCGAGGGTCTCGACGTCTTTGGTGAATAGGCGCTGTTTCTCGAGTTCGTAGATACCTTTCACCTTTTCGAGAAGGCGCTCGCGGTGCGATTCAATAAACTGGTGCATTAAGGCGAGCGATTCTTTGTAAATCACTCTATTCTTCAAGTGAGAAAGGGCGCCGTCCAGGGTCACAAGCATCCTGTGCTTCAAAATGAACAGAGTCTTGTCGACGAATTCCCGGACAAATGGTTCCCAGGACTCCGCAGCCTCCTCGAAGAGAGGCTTGTAGACGCTGGCAGAAACCAAGCCGGGCTGCCCGGGAACGGCGAACTTCTTAATCAAGGCACGGATATCCATCAGGCTTTTTGGCTTCGGGCGGGAGGGCGTGGTTGCCGGGGCGTCAAGACGAGGATGACGAGGTGTGGCAGGGAGGTTGCCAGTCTCGGGCTTCACAGTCGCTCCATTTTGGGGGACCCGCTGCCGCTTGTTGGACGCTCCCTGCCTCTGGTCGGCTGTGGCCGGTGCCGTACGCTTGCGGTTTGAAGAGGGGGTTGTCACAGGAGAGTCACTATCAATCTCAATCACTTCGGGACGAGACCGCTGGGGCATAACATCGCGAACATTGAAGATCGGCTTCCTTAGGAGGATGTTCTGCCGGAACTTGTCCGCACACTCAACGTCCCACAGGTTCATGAACTCCTGGAGGACCTTGTTCTTCACGTTGATAGTGAATTCTGCCAAGCTCTTGATGATTTCAAGCTCAGGATTACGGGGAGGGTCGGGGTACATGCTCAGCTGAGCGTTAATGGCCTGCAGACGCAGGTTTACCTTTTCCTGGACTTCGGGCAGGCTGATTTGGTTAGAGTCGCTTCTAAGTAGGTACACACCTCAGGATAAGGCTTACATTCTTGCGAAGCGGTTGGCAAGCTCTCGAGACAGGAACACGGTGAGCTTTTCAACGCCACAGCGGTCCTTGAAGGGTTCAAACTGCTCCGGCCAGTGGCCAGTAGCATCAGCCGTCCGGTTGAAGAAGGCTTCCTCCATCTTGTTCTGCTGTTCCAAATCATCACCCTGTCTGGAAGTGATGAAGTAACCGAAGCCAGTGCGATGAGCCTGGTTAGTCAACATAGCAAGGCAGTTGGCGATGGAGTTAGGATCATTAGGCAAAAGATCGGCCTTCGTCATCACGCCGATGCAACGGTTCTCCGCTTTCAGCTTCCGAATGATCTTCAGAGCCAGAGAGTTCTCAGCATCCTGGTTCATTGGAACAGCGCAGAGGATAAGCGCGCTTTCCCTCTTGATGTATTCCTCGGCAAGATTCTGAACAACGCGCTCCAGAAATGCGTCTTCTGCACGCCTGGCTGTCATGAAGACACCGGGCAGATCGTAGAAGTTCAGGTCGGGAAGGTCGGGGCCTTTAACCTCCAACGCAACAGTATTCGGTGAAAACTGGGCCTCGGGCTTTTCTTCCTTCGCGAGTATTGTTTGGAAATGTCGTTCTCGTTGCTGGGGGTCGTCCTTGCTTTTCGGGACAAACATCTGGTACGGATGAGTGGGATTTAAGATAGCTGTTTGCGCGCAGCGCAGGACCGTCTCGATTTCCTCCGTATCGAATTGGTCCCGTATGACTTTAAAATCGTGCCGGACCCGGCGATTCGGCTCAAGTAAAACCCAGGGAGGAAACTTGTTGGTAGGGGTAACATCCCGCTCCGTTATTGGGTGATTGGGCGGCTTGTACGCATAATCGATCTTCAAAAACACACTGCAGGACCACTCCTCCGCGCGAGAGACCCGGATATGGATTGGGCAGCGCGTGCAAGTGCCACTGCTGCGTGGAAGTCGTAAATCGGCGATGGCAGACATCAAGCTCGACTTGCCCGATGATTGATCGCCAACAAGGACGAGCTCCGGGAGACTAATGACATGCTGGATGCCGCGCGCCTGGAGCTCACCCAAAGCGTCGTTAATGTCCTTCAGCTTGGCTCCAATCCCTCTCAGGGTGAGAGTGCTCCCACTGAAGGAAGTGACGAAACTCTGATGGGCCATGGTGAGCTGACTGTCCGGTTCAAATTTTGGGGAAACCCTCCGAACTTCGAGCATTACTGGCTCGGGATCCTCGACTTCTTGGGCCTCCGCGGCCCGGAGGTGAGGCTGAGTGACGATGCTAGCTAGAATAAAGTTAGACTTTACTCGAATCAAGGATTAGAAGCAGAAAACTTACGCGCTGCAGACCTAACGCGGCGAGTCCTAAGGACAGCGTCACTGGGTGTCTCGGATTGATTGTCGCTGTTGAGAGCTGGAATGTTGGAAGGAAAGGAGGAACCGATGTCCTCTTGTTTGATACGAGGAGCCATGTTGACCAACCTAGCCCTGAGGCACTTGACGAATCTGCAAAGGAGGATTGAATGAGTGGATGCTTGTTTCGAGAAGTGGTCTATCGAAATGAAGGAAAAGATCGAGGGCTGGAGTGAGTTGTAAACAGAGTGAAGAAAGGCTCTCGAAAAGAGCGGTCAATGGGTTGGATGAAGGAAAGAAGGAAAGGCGCTCATTCAAAGCAAAAGATGAGCGATGATGAGAAAACCAAGCAACGCAAAAGGTTGAAGAACTCAAATATCGGGAGAGAGGAAGGAAGTTGATGATTCGGATCAATCTACTTCAGGTTGCAGCCTGCTCACACCTCACTCGCTTGTAGGATAAAAGCTGATACTCGGTGCTGCAAAAAAGAGTGGCAACCATAACAAAAATTATCATGCAGCGGAGACCAACATGAGTGAGGTACCTTGGAGTTCAGGAAAAGGCTGGGGAATGTGGGTCTTCAAGAAGCTTGAAGTTCAATGGCAGCCAAGGATTTTCGCGAAAGTATCTGGAATCTCACAACAACGGACCAAGCCAAAGGACGGACGAACCAGCACAGTATCAGTTGAAAAAAAAAGTAAAACATGGTAACAGTGAAACAATGTGTTTATGCAGAGTTCTTATGTTGCTCTTTGAATACCACAGGACTTCGAGATCTTGCATATCATGCAGCGGACTCATGGCCAGAGTTTCGACTTATATGACAAGTACTGTATGAAGCTGTATTTTACAGTGGACATGGACCCTCTTCAAGAGTAGACTATCACACTTACACGTATTCAAATCCGGACTTGTTGGGGCAAACCCAGTCAAATAAGCAAGAAAATAAAATAAACTTAATTGCAAATAGGAAAGAAAACTGTTTGGAATCCAGGTTGGATGTCCAGAGATTCTTCTGCTTATCGAAGATATGAGCTGGAGTTTTGCGTGCTAGTAGCATGTACTTAACGCACAGACCATTCTTATACCGAAGCTGGAACCCTGCAGTTTAATGCACCACATGGCAACCAGGAAACCCCACTGGGAAACACAGCAGCAAGTTCAGGGGCCCAACCTGGACGCTGGACCGTCATTGTTGGAACTTTGGACTGTCCTGCGTTCTGTTGCCCCTCAACATCATCACCGCTCCTTCGTCCTGCCATTGTCCTTTACTCCGTGACAGACACAGAACACAATGTCGCTGCAACTTCCGCTCCGCGAAAGGTCCAACGGCATCCCCGGTGTGACCAAGGCCGTTATCCTGGTAAGTATTCACTAGCAGGACGACCCTCGTCTCTCCAGCTAGCTGTGCTTCAGGTTCAGATTGTTGACAGATTGTCTCTCTCAGGTCGGCGGCGCCTCCCGTGGCACTCGTTTCCGTCCGCTCTCCCTCGATGTCCCGAAGGTATGCCATCCCGTCGTGGCTTTTGGACTTCTGCCCCGCCATCGACACTGACATCGTCTCCAGCCCCTCTTCGACATCGCCGGGCATCCCATCATCTGGCACTGCTTGGCTGCCATCAGCAAGGTTCCCTCGATCCACGAGGTCTACCTGATCGGCTACTACGAAGAATCCGTCTTCCGCGACTTCATTAAGGACGCGTCGCTGGAGTTCCCCAACCTTTCCATCAAGTACCTGCGCGAGTACCAGGCGCTGGGTACCGCCGGTGGCCTGTACCACTTCCGCGACACCATCTTGCGCCACCATCCCGAGCACATCTTCGTCCTCAACTCCGACGTCTGCTGCAGCTTCCCGCTGAACGAGATGCTGCGCCTGGCGGAAGAGAAGGACGCCGAAGCCGTCATCTTGGGCACGCGCGTGCCAGAGGAGGCGGCTTGCAACTTTGGCTGCATCGTCTCCGACTCGCACACCCGCCGCGTGCTGCACTACGTCGAGAAGCCTGAGAGCTACATCTCCAACCTCATCAACTGCGGCGTCTACCTCTTCTCTGCCGACGCCCTGTTCCCGTCCATTCGCAGCGCCATCAAGCGCCGTGTCGACCGGCCGCGCCTGGCGTCGTACCGCTCGTCCGAGAACCTGGCTGCGTCATTTCACCTCGAGGACGACGATTCGACCGAAAAGCCTGAGGTGATCCGCCTGGAGCAGGACATCCTCAGCGACATGGCGGACAACAAGCAGTTCTTCGTGTACGAGACCAAGGACTTTTGGCGGCAAATTAAAACGGCTGGTTCTGCAATCCCTGCCAACGCGCTTTATCTCCAAAAAGCCTGGCAGAACGGCTCGCAGGAGCTGGCGCAGCCCTCAGCGAACATCATCCCTCCTGTCTACATCCATCCGACGGCACAGGTGCACCCGACGGCCAAGCTGGGCCCGAACGTGTCTGTTGGTCCCCGCGCAGTCATCGGCGCTGGCGCGCGTGTGAAAGAGTCGATCGTGCTGGAGGACGCGGAGATCAAGCACGACGCGTGTGTGCTGTACTCCATCATCGGATGGAGCTCGCGGGTGGGCGCCTGGGCTCGCGTCGAGGGCACGCCGACGCCGGTCACCAGCCACAATACCACCATCATCAAAAATGGCGTTAAGGTGCAGGCCATCACGATCCTGGGCAAGGAGTGCGTTGTGGGAGACGAGGTGCGCGTGCAGAATTGCGTGTGCCTACCGTTTAAGGAGCTTAAGAGGGTAGGTCCTCCAGTTTTCAATGTTCATCCCCTTCCAAAGTGCTGACAGGCTTTCAGGATGTTGCCAACGAGGTGATTATGTAAAACCACCCACCGCAAAAGGAGACGGTGAGCGAGACAATGTAGGAGTGATACACACCGGATTCTGCTGGGCAAAACTGGCGCTACTCTTCTTTAATCGATTTGCATGTTCCGGAAAATAATAGACGGCAGGATGACTTTCAGCGCGTTTGTTTGACTTTTGTTCGAGGCAACATATTTGTTTCAAATTCTATGATGATCCATCCTACCTAGCATGTGTTGCGGTTGGTTGAGTCTTCAAAGACAGCATCTTGGTTAGAAGCCCGTACAGCGTGTGTTTGCTCTGGATGTCGGTCTGTTGTGATTTGGTGATGAGTGCTTGTTGAATCAGAGACACCAACCACACTGGATGATGAAGTCCGCAGCTTTGCTGTCAATCGCAGGATGTACCCGAAGAATCAGGTAACCATCTTCATTCCCATGTGGACTCTCCAGTGTGGTGAAGCAAAATGCAGTTGACTTCCCTCATCAATCCATCCAACCAAGTTGAAGTCATCACCACTACCCCGCACAAGCCAGAATATCACGACGGGTAGTCACAGCTAACTTTTGTGATGCAAGGCAAGTTGAGAGCACCTAGGCCAATCAGAGATTGTCCTCCAGAGCAAACAGCGATGTGAGGAGGCATCTTCATCATCTCCTAGTCATCAACCCCGCTCAGCCTACTCAGGCAAACTGCAGGCCTCAATACAGTTCACTGCATGTTCCCATCGTTTAGTCAATTATTGCCCCGCTCGCAGTCATTCAGCTAGCAAAATCTCCGTCCAGCATCATCAGACCAGTCGTGATGATGATACCTCTTGTCTGAGCGAAGGCTGCCATGGGAGAAGTCTATAAAGGCACCTTCCCCCCCCCCCCTTACCTCTGCCACTTCAGACCTTCTCCTCTTCAGATCTCTGCTAGCCACCGCTCACACCCACAACCACATCCACAAGAATTCACTGAACTCAACATCCTCAAACTAACCAACAAATCAAAACAAAAAAAAAACAATCATGTCGGACAAGACCCCCATGAGCAAGGATGCGGCTTCACGCATCCAGTCCACTCAGGTACGTCCACCCTCCGCCTCTGACATCGATAAGACGATCAAAAAGGGCATCAACACTCGCTGACATACTGCTGAACGACTTCCAGGCCAGATCTGGCGGTGACATGTCCTCTAAAGGGTTCGCAGCCCGTGCTCAGAGCGCGGCGGATAAGAATGCCAATGCTTCGGGACAGAGGACTAAGTGAGGGGTTGTGACTTTATCATTGGAATGTCTTCATGTTTGGTAAGAGGAGGGAAGTTTTGGAGGGGAATGACCATGGTCGGGGGATGTGTAACTTGGATGAGATAAGTTAGGAGAGTGAGAATGAGAAATGCCTTGGGCCCTGGCAAGATTTGATTTCAGAGTGAAGAGTGAAGTGATGTATGATGAGATTGAGTCGAGTTTCCCAAATATCAGCGTAGATCCTAAGAAACAGTAAGATCTCGTGCCTCGTCTCTTATCACTGCTTCTCCATTGGGTTGGTTAAGATGATAGATCATCAGTGTCAGACGATCTCACCTGGTTGCTCAAGAAAGGTCCATCTAGTCACGACATTCAGAGACTCTCAATATCAACATTCTTTCACAGATAGAAGTCGACTATATCCAGTATACAGATTGCGGTAGCTTATAATTTATCTTGGAGGAACACAGTTGAGTGAATCATTAGGGTTGGGCTCCACGCCTGCGAGATCTTGCAGTTGAGATGACAGTGTAATGCTCCTTTAACCTTAAGAACGGCGACAAGTGCCGAGTATGGTTGACATGTAAATCAATTAGGAGAGCGCGCTCGGCGGCAAGAGGCACCCCCTAAAAGGAGGAGAGCTCCCTGGGTCAGGTGTGGTGGGAAGAAGACTTTGGTATTTTTTATCCCATAGAAGGACGTCCGACCATCTCTTTGTCACCATCCAGACTGCTGGTTCCCTTTTGACAACAATGGCTGCGCCAGTACTGCCTCAGCAGTATGCCGCTCCAAGCCAACCTTCGACCTATAGCGAGAAGCCCACACAAACAGAATGACAAGTCTTCTTTTTTCTTGAGTCACCGATATGGGTTCTCGTAATCGGGATCGCGACCTGCGTGCTCGATCTCCTCATCATCGGTCTCTCCAGCCATATCATTCACGGATACTATGAGCACTGCCTTGGTTAGGTCATCCTTTGTCTAAGTTTCCTGGAACATTATCAGACCGGCGGTAAACCTGCTAACATTGGGCAACCAGGCCGTTCTTACATGGTTGGCTGTCATATATATCAATTTGGAAAAGTCGAGTCAGAGTCAGCCAAACAGTTGTACCACGTTTGGGCAACTCTGTTTATCGACTTCATGATGGTCATTTTCTAGCTTCCTGCCTGCGGTTCGGTGGCCGTTTTGTGAGCAACGTTCATGGTCAAGGTCACACCGCACTATTACTGGAATGATGACAGAGCTGTAAATTCCGGCCATTGTATCGTCAAGCGCGTCGCTGATGCTACGGATGCTGTCTGGCTGAGCTCAGCGCCGTCGCTGGTGTAAGCGCTCTGATCTCGTATGTGTTGTCTGTCGTAGGATCAGCTTTGAACTTACAGAGACGGGAGACTGATTGTGACCGCAGGCTCTTGTTTCTCGCCACCTTGATCTACGTTGTTCACGTGTACCGCTTGTGGTACTAAGCTGGCAAGAAGTCTACGGCCTACAACGCTGGAACCGAGATGCAAGCCCAGTCATCACCGCAGCAAGCTGCTCAGTCTGTCGCTCCCGCAGTTCAATACCCTGCTCAGCGGCAATATAAGGCTTAGTATCCGGTGGAAGCTTCGGTTCAGGCTCCTCAGGCTGCGGTCTATCAGCAGCAGCCACCACAGTGTACGCGGCCTCCTAGGGCTTTCCCGGAGTTGCCTGGCGAAGTCTAGCACCAGCAGCCGCAGCAGTACCAGACTTATTCGCGGTATCAGGGACCTTAGTCGTCTTATGTTAGCCCGATCAGCCTTGTTGGATCACTAGCGCCTACCCAGCCGGCTTATTATCCCCCTCAGTAAACGCAATACCTGTTGGATGATGGGTTTGGTTTGTGATGATCTGGGTGTTTAAAATACTTGTCCACGATGTATTACGTCAGTTTGGGTATCATGGTAAGGGTAATGATGGATACAATTCAACTCCAAGAGCGTTCATGCTTGTGTTATGAGCCTCGCCATCGCCCGTTGTTTGCGCTTAAAGTGATCTGAGACAGGCTAGCATATGTATTGTCGATTTCGCAGCTTATGCCGTCTATCGCCCAGACTTGTGTTCACAGCGACTTCGGAGAATGAAAACTTGATGGTTTGAGCATGTTGACAACTCCCATTTTTACAGAAACTGATGCCAGATCTGGCTTGTTACTCCCGTTAGGCTAAAACTCCCACCCAGCCGGATGCAATGCCGGGCATGACGACTGGTCACGACATTGTGACATCCGTGCCTGGGGTGTCCTCTCGGTAGTATCTCCACCGTTCAACCGAGGGTGCAACGCCCGTGATGGCGGTACACGCTGCGACAGTAGAGGCTAGTAGCTTGTGATAAATCACATCGGCAAAATCATACAGAGTGAGGTCGGGCTGGTTCAAAGTCGATGTGAGAGGTCCTTGCCTGTCTAGGGCTCCAGCCCCGAGGAACCGAAGTGTTTGAGAGGGCTGTGAGAGCGCTAACGAGAAGATTGAATTGTGAAGGCAGTTACAAGTATCCCCAATAGTTTGCCTGAATTTTTGAAGTCAAAATTTCCGCCCATCTCATTCAGTCGGCATCGTGTCTTCCTCCCGGTTTTGTACCAGGGAAACCGCACACTGCTTTTTCTAGCTCTGGCCTGCAGTGGCCTGGCGGGCGAGAAATGTAAGAGACACATGAATATATTTTGATTCTATGACAGCTAGAACTCCAAATTTAGATTGCCATGCCATCTTTTACTCTGATATATGAGAGTTTCGACCTTTGAAGCCCTCAGCCAATGGCGGTCGTCGGTGACGGAGGTGGGGAAGCTTCTTCGACCAAGCCTGCCTAGCATGCCAAGCCAGAAGTTGGTGTGGGGTCCTTTGCCATGAACCCCACCATGAATGATCCACTGAAGTGGAGTTTGAGGAGAAAGATTTGACGATGGAAAGTCAAACTGACCTATGTGGGTGTTCAGTCGTCTTGTCAATGATTGTCTTTTCCTGTTTTCTCCAGCGCATGGACTCAATGAAGGCTCTAATCTATTTGGAAACCTGATTTTGAGTTCTGAGAGCTCATACTTCGCAGGTTGTCCGCTTTTGACCTTCTACTCGTAAACATGTTCGAGAATACCCAGAACCATATAGCCGACCCGGCCGTTGGAAACTGCTTGACACAAGCCCCCAACATTGTCCACATCTTCAGTGCAAGGCGCCTACTGTTTACCTCCTAAGCTGCAAGTAACCGCTGCTCTGGGAAAGATGCTCACACCAAGCAATTGGTTTTCAGTTTCAATGTTTGCCATTGCTTCCCGTGTCAGACAGGGAGATTGGGTTGGCGATAAGCACACAGACTTGCACCGAAGTCACTGCGGTCACGGCAAACAGGTACAGACATCACAAGCTTTGATGCTTGATATTATTAACCATTCACCACCAGGACAGCCGGTGTTGCTTGGATGAACACACAGATCGAGCTTGTTTTTTTTGTTTGCCCCTGGTCAGGGAACAGTATACTAATAGACCCTTGATCCTTTGATCCTCTATCGGGTGGGGCCTCATGTATGTAGCCCAGTAAGTGGATGCTCCGCTGGGGATGCAGTTCTCTCTATATTACACAAGGTCCAGCAAGTTTTGCGACAGCCGGACATCATCTGTTTTCAGTCCGTGACCTGAGACATCGGCCAAGGACTTGCTACAAATTCGATCGCCCAGAAACCTGACGAAAGAAACAGTTCTCAAAACACCAGGCTATATGCCCGCCCAATGCATCAGGGCTGATTCTTCTCAGCGTGCGGGATGATGAAAGCAGCAGACAAGTGCACAAGTGAGCATTCGTCGGGTAGTTGGGACTGGCTCGGAGAAGACATTCCCTGTCGGACGGGGGCGTTAGCATACCGGCATCCAATTGCATTTGGGTCCGTTCCTGCACCAGTGCGTTGGATGCTCCCTAGTGGGCTGACTGTGGTTGCGTGTTACATGCCATGTGTTTAACAGTCCTGATCAGCAAGCATTTCACATTTCGCATCATTCATGGAACTTCAGACTGCCTAGCAGATATTTTGTAGGAACTCAACTTAGACGTGATCTCCATTCACATCAGCAACACATTGACCTGCCAAAGATGGACTCTCCAATCCAATGGTGACACCACCAAGGCTGTGAAACATGACTCCTATGTCCAACAGGCAAACTGTCTCCCAAGGACAGCAGGCGGTTCCCTGCATCTGCATAGCTTGGGACCTGCACATCAGTCCGGGCGACACGCCAGATGATGGGTTTGTCCATGAATAAGTCCGGATGGACACCTGACCAGTCTGTTGTCTCTCATCCTATCCATGTCTCTTGTTCCAACACATGGACAGGAGCCAGCGTCAATAAGAACATTTGGTGCTCCATCGAGTGCATACCCGATGGAAGCTGTCACTTGAGCCTCTTTTGCTCACTTTTGACATCTTGCTGCCAGCCAGGCACACTGTCAGCCGTCGCATCCCGTTCGTTGCGATAGAGTTGGCTGGACCTCACTGTCGACAGCTCGGCCAACCAGAGTCCTCACCATTGTTGTATACATCTCAAATCGCTTAACGCTATTCGATCTACTGGGCAGCCAACAAAAAAAAATCGACTTACGTGACTAATACAATCGACTTTCACGCCCAATTTTGCTCTTGATTTCAGAACCGAGTGTATGTGTTCATCCAAGTTTGTGAGTCCATTTAATTGTGATAAACTTGGCTTAGCCTGTCGTAGCTGGTACTGATAGTAATCCCAAGGATTGAGAGATCATTGCATTATTAACACGACCGACTGTTATCGCAAACGTGTTAGTGTTTATCGCCACTCGCTGAGTACCGATTGTTGCAGAGGAGCTTACGTGCATTCCGTCCGTCCTGAGTCGCTGCTGACTGTGACTGAGAAGACTGGTGCTGTTGCTAGCCATTCCATCTAAGGATCACAACTGACTTTTCACACCCAACTGTAATAGTGACTCACGATTGCCTGGGACAATTGATTGTTAGTACCGACACTGATAGAATTTTCGCAACCGATTATCGTTGGTGGACGTGACCTCGATTATACTCCTCTACCTCATCAGATGAAGTTTACTAGACAGAATTTGTCCATGGTTGCTGACTTGTTGTCAATAGACACCAGGAGTTTGAAAACAGCTCAAACTGCTTTGGACGCTGTCATCACAGGGCTTGGACTACCAAGTGTTAGTACTTGGTACAGCTTGCTTGGTCCAGTTCCGAAGGAATCTTTTACAACATTTGGTCCGCTATCGAGTGACTCCCGAGAACAGGACTAGTGCTTACCTGTCTTCCGCTCTTTCTGGCTGTCACGCTGAGTATCGAGTGAAGATTTCACATCTGTCCACAGCTCTTTTGCTGACTGTGCTGCCCAGGTTGTGCCCACGGACACGGCTTTGCTATTGGGCTCATTGTGACCTGTTCGAGCTTCCAGCAGCAGGCGAACACGCCAAAACGATCTGCCCGTTATAACTGTCCTAGATGACCCCCAGGTTGGTTGTGGTGTGCAGTACTCAGCCGTTGTCAGCTGCCTGCTGTCACTCCTAACAGCTATCGCCGACCTTGACTTGACGGGCAGGTACCGCAACCCCGTGTAACTTGTGCCGTTCCAGCCCGCTGCGCCAGCTCGCTGCTCACTTCTCTGCTCACTGCTGGTGCCAACATCCGGTGGACGAAGCAGGACCCGTCGAGAGCAGCACGTACCTCCCTCCACCCGTTTCTTGTGCCGACGTCTCGTGCAAGCTGGTGAACCCTTTCTCCTTTGCTGGCACAGACATCTGGTGCCCGAGGTTAGGATCCCCGAAGCTAGACCCGCCCGGAGCCGGACGCGCGATGCGCGACCCCGCCGGCCCAGCCCCGAAACTATAAAATCCTCCTCCAGTGCTTCCCCGGCTTTCACTTTTCCCCGATCCAGACACATACTTCCCTGCCTGCTTTATTCTGCTACCGCCTTCGCAGCAGCCACACAGAAATAGAACATCTTCTCCTCTTCTTCTCGCACTTGGAGCAGGCTGGTACCATGAAGATCCAGGCTTTTACTCTGGCTGCCTGTGCGGTGGCTTCGGTTGCTGCCCAGGGTGTCACCGAGCCCATTTCTCCTCCTGGCTCTGTTCCTGTTGGTTGCATTCCATCCATTGATGGCAAGTTTGAGATCACCGTTGTCCAGATCACTGATGCCGAATCCCGTTCCGCCGCCCTCATGGTAAGTCTTCCAACGATCATGTTTTTGACTTTTGTCATTTTCCCCCCTCTTTTTATCCATCCATCCATCCAATCATTCTTCAGTTCTTCCTTTCTTCTCAGCTTTCGAGCCTCCCAGAACATGACTTTGTCATGTTATGTTGTCTCCCGATCAGTCCCTCCACTCCCCCCTCCCTTTTTGAGCTTTTTCCCACTTCTCACAGGTCGACCCAAGATCTCAAATTTTGAACTCCCCTCCTTCCCAGCCACCAGAGCTTCATGCTTGCTTGTGTTTGTCTTGAAGAATTTTGCCTACGCTTCTCAACAATGGTCATTACTGGCATCGTGAACTCGAAGCTGACTCAGCTCAGAAGCGGGCCACTTGCTCAGGTGACGGTGTCTTGGTCTCAACCCTTCGCGACACTGTCATCAAGGATGCTTTCAATCGTACAGGCTACATCGCGTCGAACTTTCAATTCCAGTTCGATAATCCGCCCCAGGCTGGCGCAATCTACACGGCTGGTTTCTCGTTCTGCCCCGAAAATTCGACCCTTGCTCTTGGTGCGACCACGACCTTCTATCAGTGCCGTTCCGGAGACTTTTACAATCTCTACGACCGGTACTGGGCTCCGCAATGCGAGCCTGTTGACATCATTGTTATCCCATGCAATGATGCGACTGAGAACTCCGGAGCCCCTACTCAGACTGTTATTGGTTCTGCCACAATTCTGACCACCATCGTGATTCCTCTCTCGGATGGTCAACCGCAAGTGATCACTACCGACAAGGTAATCCCAATTTGCCAAATCGATGATGGTAAGTCCGTTTTTTCTTCCTCTGTCACCCAACTTCTGCTCTGCTCTGAGAACTCTTCGCTAACTCTCCGACAGGGCAGATCCAGGGCCACACAGCCCCCTGCACCGGCCCCGTGGCCACCATCACTGCCACACCCTTGATCACCCAAATTTCTGATGGGCAGATCCAGGTCACCGGAATCCCCGCAACAGTTACCGTTCCCCTTGTGACACAGATTAGCGACGGGCAGATTCAGGCTCCGCCTGCGACCACGACTCCAGTTGGCCCATTCCAGCCCACTGAAGCCCCCCCGGCCAATGAGAACGGAGCCGCTCCTCTCGTAGGCGGTATCCTCGTGGGCGCTCTTGTAGCGGCAATCATCGGTGTCGCTTTGGTTCTCCTGGCCTGAGCTCATCTCGACACTCCTCATCGGACTTGCCTCGAGAACACGTAGTCTTGCACTACAGCTGGAAGGGACGCAGCATGGCCGCAACATTCTAATCTGGCTTTGCGTTAACTTTCGCACTGATCGTGGAGAATGGAAATGGATGGAGGGACACGGGGATTCTCCACGTGGTGAGACATTGGGGGTTTCTGATGGTCGGCTCTGTCGCTTGTATGATAAGGTTTGCTCAAAAATGAACACACAGAGAAGGATGAGGAGCCTTCTAGCGTTCCGGGGCTTAATTATGCAGCTAAGTATAATGGTTTACGCCAATCTGATGTGGTTCTCTTCTTGATGGTGGTGATGTGAGGTCAGTTGTGATGGTGGGGTGTGGCCGTCAAGGTTCTCGCGTAGCGCCAAGACAGGAAATGTGTATGTAAGTTACTGTACGTATGGCGTGAGGTGTATTGTGATGTAAAGTTACCATCCCGTTTTGTGGCTGTCGCGACAACGGCGGCATGACGCTGCGCAACCAACTTTCCATCAACGTCAACCTCCAATATTCTCAAGGACGGCATCCAGAATTCAATTCCTCACCCACTACCTCGTCCAATATCTTCCATCGGAGATTCGCTCACACAACCTAACCTGTACATCGAATCAAAATGGCCGACTACTGGAAATCAACGCCCAAATACTGGTGCAAGCACTGCCAGACCTACGTCCGCGACACCAAGCTCGAGCGCACCAACCACGAGGCCACCGCCAAGCATCAGGCTGCCGTCAAGCGCGCCCTGCGTGACCTACACCGCGCCGCCGAGCAGCAGGAGAAGGAGAAGGAGAGGGCGCGGAAGGAGATCGAGAGGTTAAATGGCGTTGTTTCGGGCAAGCCGAGCAGTTTGTCGACAGGGCTCGGGCAGAAGACAAGTGCTGGGGGAACAAAACCGAGTGGGGGTATATACGGTGTGCCGCCGGCGACGATTTCTGAGGCCGAGAGACAAAGACAGCTGGAGCAACTTGCTGAGCTGGGTGTCAACATCCCGACTGAGCTACGAGGGAACATGGCGATGGCAGGGGAATGGACTGTTACGTCTACAAAAATCATCGAGCACACCCCTGAAGGGGAGAAGACCAACAGCAGTGAGGAAGCTGCGTCTGCGGAAGGCCGCGCAGTGGGAGTGAAGAGAGAGAGGGAACAAACGGAGGAGGAGAAGGAACAAGAAGAGGCGATTAAGGGGCTGTTTAAGAAGCCTAGAAAGTGGGGGGTCGACTCGAAGGCTATGCCGACGCAGGAAGATGCGGAATTGGAGGAGTTGTTGAAGGGGCCTCTTTTGAAGACGAAGAAGGAGGAGAAGAAGGTGAAGGAGGAAGAGACGGAAGTTAAGGAGGAAGACGTCGAGGACGGGAAGGACAAAGGGGAAGTGAAGGCGGAGGGGTCACCTAAGGTCAAGAAGGAGATTAGCGAGACAGTAGGGGTTGATGCTGCGTTGAAGGAGGTCGAGGAGCAGAAAGAGGGTGCGGGGGAGCCGGCTGTGGTGTTTAAGAAGAGGAAGGCTAAGAATATCAGGCAGAAGTGAGCTTGGCTGTTTGCGACGGCAATGGTGGTGATTAGATGGTTTGCATGGGAAGTACCAGGAATCATGGATATCACTCATGTTTGGACCAATGTTGACCCATGGGTGAGTATATTGTGGAAGTGTATGTGCACAGAGTTAACAATAGAAACAGAATCGATAAGTCATCACATCAGGATCACCATGATCAGCATCATCTCCCTTCCCTCCCCTTCTCTCCTTCTGGCGCCAGCTCTCCCTCCAATCCATCTTCTTCGACCCCTGACCCACCTCTTCAGAGTCCAATCCTCCTAATCAAAAACTGTGGTGCACTAATAGTCGACTCGATCGTATACAAGAAATGCGCCGGCGTAATGAACAACGTGCCCCAGCACACCGCATCCGACACATTGCAGTACACTTCGAGGCGATCATTCGGATAATTCGGGATCTTCCCGCCATTCTGCAAGTTCTTGGTGTAACCAAACAGCACAACGCCCTTGATCTTGTCGCGCACGCTCGACGACAGCTCGCTGATCGCGTTGCTCATCACCGCCGTGCCCTGGCTATACCCGCCTGCGACGATCGCTGCGTTCGGGCACTTGGTGCTGGCAAGGTTGAACAGGCGCTTGGCTTCCTCGATGGCCGCGCGAGAGGTGCCTGCGGGGAGGAAGTTGTCGGCCAGAGAGGCAGTGTAGGGACCGCCGACGCCCTGGACCCAGAGGTTGGAGCCGTAGCGTACGGCTAGGCCGTTGGCGACGTTCGGGCCGGCGCTGATGCCCTTGTTGGTATTAGCATTCTTGCTCTGTTAGGAGTTGGGGGCTGAGAGAGACATACCATGTTGCCCGGCTCGGTCGAGGCACGGGCAAAGATGAAGATAACACCCGGGCAGTTGTTGGAGCTGCCATTCTCAAGATCATTGCGCGTCGTGGACTGGCGAGCTTCGAGATGAGAAGCAGTCTCCTCAACGGGAACAGTGGGAAGGGCGGCGACCAGGCCGGCGGCAGCAAGGAGGGAGAGGAACTTCATGGTGAAGGTGTTGGAGTTTCAAGAAGTTGGTCAGATGGAGAGTTTCGTTTCTTTTCAGATCTCTAGCTATCCAGAGCAGAGAAGCCCGAGCTGTTGAGCGAAGAACACCATTCTCAACGCCGGAATCGATCCTCTCTTTATACTCATCCCCATCGTGCCTCCTCACGCCGAGCGTTTGAATTCCAAAATCGTCTTACACTCATCCGATCTCATTCCCCCTCCCATACTGTTCCTACTGCTCCCTCTAGTCAACCACCAGACAGTGTGTTTTACGCCCCTGAGCCCCGACCTTGCAGCGCGTCCCCAACACTGACTGCCGCGGCTGCCGCAAACATTCCCCTTTCGGGTTTGGCGCCCGGCTGGGCGGCGCGACCGGGGCCACGCGCCGTTGCAGAAAACTGCGATCGAAGCTCCACCATCACCGCGAGGCTTTCGCCAGTCGCCCAGTGAAGGCCACCTTTACACCTCCGCCCCTGCTTGCTTACACCCAAGCCATGCGAACAAGACGCACCCCGCATTTTGGTGACTGCAGCGTTACAATGCAGAGCAGAAGAGTTGGAGCACTGAGTAGCCGCGGACCGAGCTTGCAAAATCTGGGGAAGTGATGTGATTAGATCAATTTGATGAGGAGATTCCGAGTGATCCCGTCACTGGGATCGCGATCCGACCCTGGTTCTGTTCACGAGCGCCCGGGAATTGGGAAGCGCCTGTCTCTTCTCCGCATCGCGGATGACCCGGTTCCCTGATCTTGGGTGTGGCGTTTGCAGGGTACTAGCGCAGTGCTGTAACATCGGGCTCCTGTTTCAGATCGGGTCTAACACGAACACGTTTTTCTTATTTTCCGTTTCTTCCAAATTCTACAATGCCTGGCCCAAGTGCCGAGGCATGATCGAAACAATGCCCAATGATCTACAAAACGGAGCAAAGGACACCGAGGGGCGTCGACAAGATTGGGAAGGCTGGATGAGGGGATCGTGAGCTTGGCCTAAATCGGGTGTGCTTGCGAGCGTTGTGCTTACGCTAGGCATGACTCCTCCTCCTCAATATCATCATGGGATCAGAGGGATTGTGTCGGTGAGTGGTGATGCATCGATAGTTTCTGAAAATGAGGGGCTAGATGTTTTCTACGAGACGAACAAAGATCCCGAGGACCGAGGAAGTCGAGGTCGAGGAAAATTGAGGTTGGTGGCGAGAGATTGAGTTAACGGACGAGGCGACAACGATGGCTGACAATGACAGCAGCTCAAACATATTTGTGTCCCTTGCATCAAGACCGTACCCGTCTGCTCTAAAACCACTGCCCACGTCGCAGGCCATCTTGCTTGCGAACGATGCCAAAGAAAATGCCCAGCTTCTCGAGTCACAATATTGTGTCACAGCATGTCGGCATTTCCCGTTCCCTCGGATCCTGCCATCAAAAAAGGTGAAACATGGTTATTATCTGCTGCTCCTGATGATCGTCTTTGAGACTTGACCAGACCTAAGGCTGAGGGCGAGGCTGCGGCTGAGATGTTACACACTTCAGCCCTACGCCGGGAGTGCTATCTTTGGTGAAACAAAGGTCCGGTTGTGGTCAATTGTCAATTACGAGGTGATTGACCCCAGTTTACCGCCAAGATTTATCACAACCCTTGTCGGCGTCACTCTCCAAATCTGGCCTTCCTTCCAACATTTGCGGGAGAAGCAGCAATTAGTGAAATAGAAAAAAAAGCAAAACAAAAAAAAGCAAGACATGCATAGTGGGTATCAATGACTCTGAACCTTTAACGGCAAGTTCGTAAAAGCAATATGCTTGACTGATGCACCTGATTGAAACAAAAGTCTGGACTGTTCGGCAGTTCAATCCCAGTACCAACGTACTGATAACCGTCTTCAATGAAACCAAGGATAATCCATCCTACACCCATAAGCTGCCGTGTGCTCCAGTCAATGACGAGCAGTAAGCGGCAATATACAACGCCATGACGTCGATGCGGGGAGCGCCACTTGCACCACGCTTCCAACACCACATGACCATTTCCAACGACATCCTATCAGATTTCTCATCTATTCACTCTTCAGAAGCTCTGAACATAAACTTCCAAACTTTGGTTTCTCTACTAAACAGCTGAACCCCCATACTCTACAAGTATAGCCTAGCAATTGTCAGCAAAATGTCCTTCCAAGGCCACTCCAACGTCGGCTTCCCCAGTCTATACGAGTCCTCCAACCAAAAAAACACCAGGCAGGAGGAAGTCGAGGAGCTGACGCGGCGTTCTGGAGAAAATGTCAAGGCATTCCTAAACAGTATGTCCTGAACTCCATACAGAATCTCAAGTTTTGAGAGAATCCGACCGAATGCCTTACTAAGACTTGACATTGTGGCACAGAAAGCCAAATGGATGAAGTAAACCGCCTCAGGGAGAAAGAGGTTCGTCTTAATACTTCACCAACTCTTTCATGCTTCGTCCATATAACGAGAGAGCTCATCATGTCCCCAACAGATCGAAAAGAAACGCCAAGAAAGACTCCAGAAAGATCCTACCTTCGCCGTAAGCATTAATACCGCTCTCCTTCTTCCATCCATCCGAATGATTTGAGCATCTGAGCAAGAGCCCTATCCATTTGTTTCCTAAGGCTAGGTGTTAATTCTTTTGCCAGGCGACATTGCACGGCAACAAACCGCACAAAGGTGCCATCATCGATAAGGAGCTGCAGGAAGAGGACGAAGCGATACTACGTAGGAAGGCTGAGTCCCAGGCCATGAAGAAGGAAAGGAGGATGTCAACAGGACGGCGGCAATGAAGGGGCGTCGAGCAATGATCGACCTAATGTGAGGGTTGATCCTGTTGGGAGAAAGGTGTTTTGCAAGAGAAGATGCGATGCAGTTCAAGGGGGGAGACAAGTTGCTGTCAAGATGTGACAAGTCATTAGATAGGTCACTTAAGAACAGGCAGCTGACTTTGTATAACATTGAAATATTCCAGATAATTCTGTCATTGTTCCAAAAAGAGCTCAAGATATACACGATAACTTGAGCTTTGTCGCCAACCATCACAATTTAAAGCCATGAAATCCATTGCATGACCCCTCCCACAACAATGGCCTGCGGTCTCCACGCCAGAGAAAGAGACCAACGTAAACCGAAATGCTAACCCGAAGAGCCCCAAAGGAAACTTCCCGATCCCATTGCCCCTTCCCCATATCATATAATATCCTCCACTCACTCCTCCGACCTCATACGCTCACAAATCCTTTCCCACTCCCAGTCATCATCCTCTTCCTGACCAGGGACCCTCCTGTCCATGTCGATAACGACCCTCAGCAGCCATCGGCTGCCGTCTCCACGGAATCAAGCTCGCGGTCCCGAATAGTTGCAAAACGACCGCCAGTAAAGATAGCATGAACCGGCAGCTTTATCCTCCTCACCAAATTCTCGACACGGGTCACTAGCTCCTCTATCCAGAAAGCAGTTGCCACTCGCGAGTCCTCAATATTACCGGATCCGTGAGCTCGCGTCCCGGGGCGAGAACAAGGCGACCTACAGTCCGAGGATGCCGTTGCGCTCAACAAGTCGCAGCAGGAGTGAGATTCCGAGCCGGCGCCGCGCTGGGCGCGTGTCGAAGACCTGCTTCGTCGAGCGACCAGACGAAGCAGCAGACGCTACGAGCGCCCACGCCTCGCCGATCTGGGCAAAGAATGGAGTCCACACACCTTGCACGGTGACGGCGCGCCCCTGGGGTGACCACAGCTCCTCAGCGGCGTACTCCAAGAAGCCGCCCACGTGACCGAACTTCTTGGACGGCCACCTGAGGCTTCGTACCAGTCTTGGCGTTCCTTGTTTAGTCTTACAGGCCACGGGAGCGAGGGAGGGGGTAAAGGGATGGGTCAGATCGGCGCTGGGTGGCATACTGTGGTTGACACATAGCAACAGAAACAGATGCAGGCCAAGCTCGTCAGTCGACTCATTTGGCAAGTTGGGTATGGGACGTCATGCAAAACTATGGATACATATCGACTTCAGTCTAAACGCCAGAGTCGGCGCTGTTGGAGTTCAGCTGGCCAGATATCATCTGCCGCAAAGTGCTAACATTTCTCCTTGTCGCCTACGACGGGGACGATATGCCAGAAGCAAAGTGTCTCGCGGACTCGACTGCGGACATATTGTCTCTAAGATTGCGCCTTGTTGGCACCTCTCTCGGAAAGAAAAAAAATACTCTCTTAGTCACCTTGATATTTCACCCCGAAGAGCAGACCCAGGGACAAAGTTGGTGTTGTCCGTTGCCCATGGGCAACGGACAACGCCCCTGGGCGCCCCACCTCAGTCATCGTCCCCCAAGCCTCAAGAACAATCGGTGTCGTTAGGACCGAGATCTTCAAGAGATAGTATATTGGAAGGTCAGAATGCATGGTATGACATACTAAGATATTTCCTTCCGTAGAAAGTGATTACAGAATGAATCTGTAAAGCAATCTATTCAGAGACAAGTGGACGAACCCCCAAACCATCATATACCCAGAACACATGAAGCCAACCACCCATCAGTCCTTTCAGACACGCGTTCCCTCTTACGACTTTAAGGGCCTCGCATAGAAAGAGCGGTATGCTGCTTGCACAACTCCTCCAACTGCGCCCACTTAATCTTCTCTGGTTCGGAACCCATCGGCACGACCGCCTGGATGATAGACTGGATTGTCTTCCACCGCAAATCATACTGTGAAAGCGTCTTCAGCCGTGCCGGAGCCTGGTTCGCTGTGAACCCACATTGCGGATTGAGTCGCTGCTGTATGCCACATGCCCACAGCTCGTACCGGACGGCTGGGAGCGATTCAGTTTGCAGGAGGGAGAGAAAACTGCACAACCTGCTCTCAATCTCTATCAGCTGCTGCGCCAGGACCTTATGTCTCGGTTCTGACTTCAGCCGCGACGCCCCAGGCATTTTCAAGATAGCAATGCCACTGAAAGTATCGAGGAACTGGACCACTGGCTTGATGACTTGCTTCTCGCGCGCAGTGACATCTGGCTGTGCGACTAACGCCTCGAGGATGTCCTCAATAACGAAGATGCACCCCCATCTTAGGTTGTGCACCTTCGCCTTGCTAAACACCGCCTCCAGCTCCCCAGCCCAACGCGATAACTGAATCCGATACATTCCCCTCTTTGTCACCCTCGATGCGATGCTCAACGCAGCCTCGATATTCCCCCCATCCAACCCGATCACCACCCTTGTCTGACAACCCTCCTCGCTTTCATTCGTCCCTTGACACCAACTCCTCACACTCTCTTTCTCCCACGGCGTAAGCAATCTCTTCAGCGACCCCACCGCTTCATTTCCCACTAATAACTCCTCAATCTCTGCGTCCGGCCATTGTTTGGGTTGCATGTTGCGCACAAGGAGCTTCCGCCAGACGTGGTCGCGCAGGGAGAAGCCCGGTAGGGCGTAGGGCATACATTGCAGGGTTTTGTTGTCTAGCTGTCGGTCTTTGTCGACAGAGGGGGGTATGCGGTAGAGGGCGCGGATGCGCTTGCGGAGGGCGTCGGATTGTTGAGAGAGAGAGGAGGATGAGGAGTTGGGGGAGAGGTGTTGAGGCTTGGATGGGGGTGTCCATTTGGGGGTTTGAGGGGAGAGGGAGGTTTGTTGGGTATACAGGTTGAGATCGAGGATGTACTCGCCGTTGAGCTGGGTTTGTTAGCCGGGTTTGGGGGAGGGGAAGGAAGGGGGCTTACACTGTCCTGATGTGGGTCGGTATAGACCACTAAGCCTAGCCCGCGGGTCAGCTCTTCAACCTTCTTACCACGTTGGATGAGGTACTCCGGGTCACAGTCCTTGGCCAGCGATAGCGGCACAACTTGTAGGGAAGAAATAGCGACGGGAATGCCGCCTTTCTCTCTTGACTTGTCTCCGAACAGGGACCGCGGGATGCGGAGATGGAACTCGGACGTGGACTGATCCCCACAGTACCAATCGTGCTTGTGGCGTTTCACCGGAATCTCGAGGACTTCTTCAGAAGGTTCATCCGTTGTTTGGATGACCCGAGGAATGCCACTTTGCTGGAAGACAGCGATATCATTGTCGTTATTTGGAGATAATTGGACAACTAGCTCGCCAGGGGCCTGACAGGTGGTGAGTTAACAGGGCATTCAGAGCCTGCAGGGCGACTCACAAATATGAAAGGAAGCAATGACCAAGTGATCGTGCTCTTCAAACTCTCCAGACTCTGGAACAACCCCCGACTATGCTTCTCCACAATCTTGAGCAGAGTCTCAGTCGCAGCCTCGACTTCGGTAACCGGTCTCGTCATATTGGCCAAGTGCGCTCGAATTCTTTCCCAATTATACAAGTACCACTCATATGGCCAGCTCAACTCCATCCCCACCGCAAAATCAGGCCACATACCCGCGTCTCGTTTCCAGAACTCCCCCATCAACTTCTTCAACTCCTTCGCCAACGCCTCCGAAGCAATGTAGATCTTCGGCTCAGAAGGGACAACCTCCCTGAACGTGCCGAATTCATGTGAGCACGTGTATTCCCTAAACACTAGGAAGAAGAGCTGCGAATTCTGCGCGAGGTATCCCTTCAAGTTCTTCAGGGGCCTACAACCCGAGAGGTGCAACGCCTCGGGGTTCTTGAGAGGCGAGTCCTGGTCGATGAAGAGCCATTGAGTTGATTCACGGGGCCCGACAGAGTAATAAGTTGGCGGGTCAAGGAAGATACGGGCTGACCTGGTCTCACAAATGACACGGTGAAGTTCTTGGTGACTGAACCAGGTTTGGACACTGGAGGACTTGGCTGACGAGGGGGGTGTGATAAGGTACCAGTCTGGTTCGTCATCTTGGGGACTTGGAGGGTCATATGGAGGGGGTTGGGGGTCCTTGACGTCGTAGTCGGTTATGGTGAGCTCTGGTGTGGGGCCTACTTTTGCGCTGGCTTGGATCTGGGCCAATCTGAGGGTTGCGGCGTCTGCCACGGGGTCAGAGGTGCCGATGTGAGCTTCCTCGATGATTGCGAGCTCGTCAGTGTCATTGATGCTATCCATTTCGGCACGGATGAGCTCTCTCTGGAGTTGAGAAACGTTGAAAGGGCTGGTAAGGTTTTCCAGATCGTCGATGAAATCCTTTAGATGCTGTATCAGTTCGGCAAACTTGGCCTTGTCGGAGATCACCCAGCGCATTGGCGTTTTCACATCTGTCCCAGGATGTTTGCCCGAGGATAAGAAGTTTGCTGCGAAGTTTCCGACCCCTGAGTGTGCGGCATGACTCTGCAGCTTTAGGGCAAGATTGACTATTGGTTCCAAGGCTTTAGACGCAGAGGATCTCCTCCTCCCCCGAATACAGTCCCCCATTACTCTCAAGCCATACACTTCGTGGAGCTTGCGACGTTCCTCAAAGAGGCAGGAAATCCGAGTTAAAGTATCTGAGACTGCAATGCGTGCATCTTCGGTCCAAGTGATGTTAGCCACCTTGGGAGGGGTGATATTCTGAGGGGCCAAGCCACATGCACGACCCCATGCCAAAAGGCGTAGGCGCTGGTTCATGAACTTGGTTTCAAGAATATGGTAATCCCGGCCGAGATAGCGGCCTTGCTGCGCAAGATGGAAGCATTCTATGCAGTTGCTGAAGAGCCGTGTGAGGCTAGCGACACCGATAGGCTCCATACTGCAGGATGATGGTCTGGCGGTGAATGTGAATGAAGGATTCCACACCTGCTGTGATTAGGGCAGCGTCTGACACTAAACGATTTCCAACAAGAAACACCCGGACTGTGGGAGGAAAATAAGCGAGGTGATTTGATTAAGATAGGATAAAGAACTTGGTTCTTTTGTTGGGTTCTGTTTGGCATCAGGGACATGATATGTTGCAGCGTGGATGAGTTGGCAGTCACGTGCTTTGCATGCAGGAACTTGTCCAAGTAACTCTGATGATAGCGCAACCACTAGCCAATAGTCCACTTAAAAAGCCCACAGTATTGAATTAACCAATCAGATGTGTTTTTTCAAGGAAAGTGAGTCGAAAATGGTAGGAAACATAGTTAAGTTCCGAAGCAGGTGACGCAAAGTGATCAACGGCATATTCTTTCCATTGAACACATTGACAATCATGAAACAGCAGCCTCTTTTTACAAGAAACAATGTACCATCCATGCAGAGGAACCAAAGAAAAGTTTGCGTGACCTGGTTCAACAAATAAAACAGAGAGATAGAAAGAGTGGCAAGATGGAAAGGAATAAAAACGGAAGAAAGGGGGGTGGGAAACTGGCAAACGTAATAAATACTGGAAGCCAGAAATTAAAAATTCTTGGAGATCCTGGACCTTCTACTACAATCATTTAGTTGACATTAACTTAAGCGACAGCAATGGTCGCAGCCGTGGGTTTCTGTATGACAGTGACATGATTCTCGCTCAGCTATGCCAGCAGGTCCCAGTTTACTTTGTCGGGCGTTGTATTTTTATATCGGCCGCCTTCTACGCCGT
The DNA here is from genome assembly GCF_000221225.1 of Thermochaetoides thermophila DSM 1495. NCBI lineage: Eukaryota > Fungi > Ascomycota > Sordariomycetes > Sordariales > Chaetomiaceae > Thermochaetoides > Thermochaetoides thermophila. The sequence continues at coordinate 1,755,756 of NW_006383037.1, forward strand.
TTGTGGGGCAGCCGCCGACCCCATTACCAGCCATAACATATTCTATTCTCTTCGTTGAATATTTCCCACTTTACTATGAACTTGCGATTTTAAATAGGGGTAAAAAGATTTGGGAGCCCCATCTAGTGCTGGGAATCAGAGGATTGCCGATAAGTCAAATGTTAGATGTCAAAGATGGGATTAAACAAACTTGTAACTTATAATGATATTATGCCTTAAAGCACTGAATGAGAGAGATAGGGATAGCCGGAATGTTCGTCACTTGCTCTACTTAGTCCTGAAGCTTGGTTCGGATAGCTTAGATCCTGCTATAGACATCAATTCCACTGAGCTGATCCAAAGTTAATATGAAATCGAGCATTGATCGCACCTAGCGACTGTGCACTGCTGAGTCTGTCGTTCCATCTCTTGCAGTGCGTGAAGTTTCTTTGACCTCACACCATACTCTGAGGCCTTTCTTTCCAATGAAATTTTTTTTAGGGCACCACTACTTGTCTTTACCCGGAAACCAAGTATAGTTCTCCACTCCTCTTTTTGCGTCAATATCAAGTCTAATAGCACTGAATCTGATAAGTCCATGTGGCATTTTTGGGATCAAGAGCTCAATCTCCCCGCCAAACGCAAGATGCTGTCAAGTACTAGCGGGTAGGTCACAGGCGAGCACGATCCTTTCGACTTCATTAACCCAATTTTCTCTTTGTCTTCACAAAAACAGCTCTCAAGTTGTCCAGCTCTACATTACTCCTCGACACCACCTGGAGCATTCGAGTTCACTGGTCCGGCCTCAACCAATTCTAACCCAACTGGCACAATCTCTGTGTCCGCAAACGCCCCCTCGTTCGCATCAGATAGCTTCACCCACCATGCAGTCCACTGCTCAAACCCCGTCATCGGCGAAACCCCTTTAACAGCATACCACCTCCATCCATCCTCCACATCCTGCTCCGGCCCATACCAGATTTTCAGCGTAGGCTTGCACTTCGATCTCTTCAGCCTCCAATCCTCATACCGGAAGCCAAACGATTGCTCCTCCTCGAGACGGTACGTGTAGATGAGCTGCCATGCATCGGGAATACCGGCACGTGCACTCAGTCCGTAGTAACCCGGGACCGGAGGGGGATGCGGGTTCGTCGGAACGACGTACAGGGGACCGTGTGGCTCCGGCTCGGCGTTGTACAGGCTGATACGGTTGAAGTGATCTTGCGGGTTGTGGGGTGCGGGGGTGACGCCCGGGGTGTTGGTGAAGTTGCCACGCAGACGTTGGTAGGTAAGCACCTCTCTGGGCGGGTTACTGTGCGTGAAACGGAAGAAGTAGTCCTTGAAGGTAGGGGTGACTGCGGCGCTTGCCAGGGAGACATATAAAAAAGAATGTAAGAGGAAAGAAAAGATGGAAACTCTTTTCTGGCTCATTTGGAGATGCAGATGGGTGCAGAGACTTGGGACGTTTCGTTGGTTTTGAGCGCTTTCCACACCGGAAAGAAACCCAAAATTCGGGTCCAAGTTTCTCAATGGTGTTTGGAACTGTCTAACCTTTGTCGTACAACAGCAGAACAAGATTTTCGGCAGACATCTACATCTTATACGCCTTCGAAGGTCCCAAATACACAACCATATAACAATTCAAGGCCCACCGGGAGTGAGGTTAAGACTTGAAGTCTTGAACACGAGCTCGGAAGTGGATCGCAGTCCACGAGGTCAAAATAGGTGAGAGGTGGTCCGCCCTGTAAGCGTGACGGTGTCCATACCTCGCCCTTATTGGCCGAAAAATATCCGTCGGAGCTCTACCTGCTGCAGCAACTCTCGTATTTGCGCTGCCACGCTAGCTATGCATCGGCGCCACAATTGCGCTAAAGTGAATGTCTCATGTGATGGCGTTGACATGGTAAGTGATGGAATTCGACCATGTACTGTATGGTTAGCTGAAGTTTAGGTCCACGAAATGGAGAATGGATATCGCGTGATGAAGGACAACAAGTATGCTCCTCGAAGCGAGTACAGATAACGAGACAAGATAAAAGATAGAGTGAGAATACTGCCTTTTACCGCATCTCTCCGAAGCCGTCGATATCTCCTTTGCTGCAACTTTGGCCCATTCCCTTAAAGGTAAAAAAAAAAAAAAAAAGACCTATCAGTAGGCTCAACCTATAGCTATTTCAATGATAACCGTACAAGTTAGTATATCTGATGCACCTTCAACATACAACTAATAATAATTAGCATTTTTAGAGTTGATTTCTCACGGGAGCCATAATCTCTTTTCAAATCACATTTGAAGTATTGCGCAAGAATACATTGTCTCAATATCAAGGCTGCTGCATTGGTTTTATAGGTCTACCTCAATCCAGAACTCTGATTGGCTAGAGGTTATTGATAGGCTTTTTTTTTTTTCGTTTTCGGGGAGTGTGACAATTCCACAGTCCCCTGAGATGGGTTCGAAGGCAGTGGCCGAGTTGCAGAACCTGAGGGACTGGGGTCCTCACACAGTGGAGTATGTGGTTAACGTCGTCACCAGTCGTAGGTTGACAACTGTTTCTATTGCTGACCGAGGGATCCTCAGCATGGCTCTGGGGGATGGATAATTCCATATACATATTGATAGTCGAAGTCATTGGTTTGCCTGCCACTGTTACCATTGCTTATTTGGGCCTTAATGATGGCTTTCTCTCACTGATCTCAGTTTATCGCAGAGCGAGAAACTACGATGCCTGTGCTTCTCCTTTTGCATCTATTCCTTTTTTTATTCTTTCATTCATTTTTCACTTCTCGGTTGCTATTTATTCTATTCGGTTAGCAAGGTATGATATCGTTGATCATGATTTGTTTACAGTACTTGGGATCCACGTTATACGGTGCGAAGAGACTTTCTCTTGCTAAATGTAAATGGGATTAGCTAGCTATAGTCTCTTGAGAATTCTCTTCTAGTTTTTCATCGATTTTGTGCTGACTGGAAACTGTTAAAGGTGGTTCTATTGGTCTCAGTTCTCTCGGGACCTTGCGAGTCGTAGGGCCAAATATCGCGGTATTCACAGTTAACTGATTATCACCAGTAGACTGCTGGAGTTTCTTTGCCAGCGCTGCGTTCTTGATTGACTGCCTGTATCATAGCTGGACGAAATCGCAGCTTCAAATCGTAAAATGTAATGGTACAGCTCCCTATGGCACCGACTGATTATAATAATAAACAACGTCTAAGTGGTCTTGTTCTGACATTGGTAATCGCGGTCTTGAAACAAGTGATATTCACATTACAAACTTAATCAGAGAGGGTCGTAGAAGTTGGGACGAAATGCACTGCTAGAAGATCGGCAAATGTGTTTGATACGCCTACATCAAAGGTGGAAAGTCATATCTGAGAAGGGGGACGGCAAAGCTTCGAGTTAAGAGAATAACTCCATGAGTTCCTTCCTAAGATAAATTGGTCTAGATGACGAATTGGGTGCCTAGGTGCAGTTCATGGTGTTGTTTTTTCATAGGCAGCCGCAGAGAAGGAGGTGTAAACGCTTTTCTCTGATCAATTTGTTAGTGCAGGGAGCCATCCATGATCGACGGATTATGCATATTTTTCAGCTATCTGAAGCCCTTAAAAGAGTGCACTTGAAAGCGAGATCTATCTCTTGGCACGGATAAATCACACAAAACAAGGGTACAGTTCAATCTCCATTGACGTGGTGAAGACTTGCTTGCATTTGCAACTTCAATTGTTTCGAAAGGGAAAGAGCCATGTGCTAATGCTTCATGTTCAGAGCAGGAACCCTTATCAGGCCAATCAAGCGGACTTCTGGCCGTCGACGAGACAACACCGTCATCAAGACCGACATTAACATTCAGCATTGTTATTTTCAGTCCTCAAATCATGCCTTTATCCTTTCTTATAAGCCATGTTTGGGATAATTTTACGCAGCTCCTAACCTGCCGTAAACCTGGCACGAACGCCCCAACTCCTCGCCCCACCACATCAACCAAACCCTTCTCTCCCACCAGCCCAATGCCCCTCGCCCACTTCGAGCTCTTCCCCCTCCTTCCCTTCGAAATTCGCTCCCAGATCTAGGAACTCGCCATCCCCCCGCGCATCATCACCCTAACCCTGCGCGCCAACCCCCTACTCGTCTCCAGCACCGGCATCACGGACGTGCAGTTCGGCCTGGTTGACCACTACTCGGCGCCTATCTTCAACCTGTTGCTGACTTGTCGTGAGGCGTACCACGAGGTGCTCCGCTGCTTGCCAGACACCTTGTCGGTCCGGGAGGATATTCTGTCTGGCAAGTCGGGGAGGTATTTTACGATACGGTACAATCGGAAGAGGGACCTATTGTGTTTGGAGCATGTGTCAACGTTTATGGAGAGCGCCAAGAAGATTGTGGGGTTGCCGGAAGGGTTGACGCTGCCTGTGTTGGGGGTAGAGCTGGGGTCGGGGATCGATCATGCGGTGAATGACAGCCTGGATTGGGAACCCGACCGGGATATCATGGCTGCGGTAAGGCTGTTGAAGACCGAGAAGCTTTACCTTGTGCATCCCAGCGTGACCAAGGCCCTGCGCGTACCCATCCCGACGATGACGATTGATCTTCGCACAGCAACCCGCGCGGAGATAAAACTCGTCATGATGGAAGTCTGTTATGAAGCACACGGTTACACGTCACCATTCGTCGAGATCGAAGTTAAGTGCGGTTGGCGCCAGATGGAGCGATATTTCCGGGACAATTCGCCTGGCGCATTGCACTGGTACTACCTTGGTCCCGTGGACGATTCGGATCGGTACAGAAAACCCAGTGATGCAGGTCAGGAGGCCGTGAGTGCGGAGCGGAATGGGGTGGGAGGACAAGGTAATCAGCAGGGTGAGGAGTAGGACCCGAACGACTGGTTTGCGGAAGGATAGTGAGGTTTCTCAATCGGTTAGACTCAAGGATCGCATCCAAGTTGAGGACAAAGACTTTGCTTGACCGCTGGGAAAACATAACGAACTACGCACGCAGTCTTGGAGAGTCTTGGATGTGGTGCGGTAGGCAAATTGTTGGATACGCTTCATAGGGCATCTGGCTGTAACAGTATTCCAGACAGCATCATCACTCGTCACAGCGCTATCAAACTTGGCATAATTGAGCATGTTCGAAGCGATGAATAGTTTTTCTTCGAAGTGGATTGATGTTTGTTTACTTCTAAAACCCCTGATTTGTGTAATTTCGGAAAAAAGGGGCTCAGGGGGCGAGAAGCTTCACATCAACCCTAACCCTAACGCTGCAGCAAATGCAGGGGTAAAGGCAATAACATCATTGCAGGATGGCACAGCAGCTGGCGGTATAAACAAGTAGATTTCTTGCTGGACAAATGTCTAGAGCGGCTATGTACTGGCGATACAAACTATGTGCACGAAGAAAATAGGGGAGTTGAGTACAAAATCCCAACAGATCCTCCACTTCCCATATATTCAGCTTTCACTCGTTACTCATCAGGGGCAAAATGTCATGAGTCAGACAGCAGCTGGCTTCATGTCAGAGAGACTTGTCTTAATCTCCATTTACTTGCCAGCGCGGTAGTTGTTCCAGTAGCTGACCATGCGAGCCTGCTGACCGGCGGTGAACTCCTCGTAGCACGAGCTGTTATCCTGTTAGTTTTTGATCGGATGCGAGTTTGAGTCTTAGGGATACTCACTCATAAGAGTAGTCCATGTAGTTGTGGATGGGGTCAAGACCAGGCTGAGACGGGCAAGAGTCACGGCCAATCGGGCAGCCGCTGGAGGCGGAGGCCTGAGCGGGGGTATCGGAGACGTAGTCACCGCTGCCAGTGCAGCCGCCCTGGAAGGTATGGTAGAGACCCATCCAGTGGCCAACCTCGTGGGTGGTGGTGTGGCCGAGGTTGTAGTTGGTGAGAGAGCCACCGGGGACGGTGCTGTAGAGGACGGTGCAACCGTCGCGGTAGAACGCAGTCGAGCCCGAGGTGACGGACTGAGGGAAGTAGCAGTAGCCGAGGTTACTACCCATCTCGTACAGGTAGTAGACATTCAGGGTACGGTAGGTGCCCTTGCGGAGGGACCTCTTCATGGTCATCTCGTAGCCCTTGGTGTCATCAGCCCAGTTGGCATTGACGGTACGGGTGATACCCTTGAGGTTGAACTGGAAGCCGTGAGGAGCATAGGCGGCGTTGAGAACGTTGAGCTGGTTGTTGAGCATGGCATCCTATGTGAAGTGTTAGCGTTATCCCAAGCAACGTCCTGAGTAAGTGTGAGAGTGTACATACGGTCAGGTAGCCACCGCTGAGGGAGGTGTTCTTGGCGACAACATGGAAGTAGGCGTCAATGGTGGTGACAGCCTTGATGGAGTAGTTGCCCGAGGCAAGAGCCTGAAGCTCCTGGGTGGCGAAGGCCTGCGAGATCTTGATATGCTCGGGGCTGGGCTCGGGCGCACCGCAAGAGAAGACCTTGCCCTTAGTCGCGACAGCATCGCCGGGGCGGCGGGGGGCAGCCATGGCGCCCTGGGCCGCGACAGCGGCAAGGAAGACCGGAGCGAAACGCATTTTGATTGATGACCGGAAGGCTTGGTTTGGGGTGCTCGCCTACCTTTGAGGATTAGATGTCAAGGGCAGTGGTAAAGAAGACCTTTGCCAGCCATAGCCGGGAGTTGACAAAGGCTTATATAGAGCATTGCGCCGTGCAGACTATATTTGGGTGGTTTGATGGTGCTTGGCCCGTCGTGAACTATGATCGTCGCCCCCGCGGACGCCTACGCGTGGTGGCCGGTAGCCTATACCCAGAATGGCCGGTGCTCTTGTCGCATTCTGGAAGGTCGAGTGCAAACGGGCCATAGCGGACCTGATCACGGCTATGTCCACTGACGATGTGACCTAATCCTTTAGATGGCTGCCTTAGGCTGGTTTGCTGACTGCCTTCCTCATCGGAGAGGGAGATATGCAGGAGCGAGCGCTTTGCGATACCAGTTGCAGCCTGCGGCTCGAAGGATCAACTTCAGTGAACCGTTTGTCCCGTCTTTGAGGTGTGGTTGTGCGAGATATGGCCCGTAACTCGGGGACATGGTCTGTTTTCCACCAGATTGGCCACTATGTTGACGGTTGTATCACACAAGCACATAGTTATCGAGGGCAAGCCTGGTCCAAGGCTCCAAGCGGGAAACCCCTGGCTGATCCCACGTTGTGTGCCCGGCCACAGCATGTCGCCTCAGGGGGCACTGCGGTATCGGGATCATGGCCGGGGTCTGATGCATGACATGTCCCGAGATGGCCGATATCATGAGCTTAGCTTTCGCCCAATGTCGTTGTTTGCCCGGTACTTGGGCCCCGCCAAGAGAATGCCCCAGATAGCAGACCCCTGCGGTCGTATTGGAAATAATGCAGAAGGCTAGGGGCGCTCCACGGGCGCGGCTGCGGAGTGGGAGCAGCGCTACGGCAATCTAACAGTGACCTCCCTGATAGGGCAGTTGGGCCCGTTGCGGGGCACTAGATAACGCTGTCCAACGGCTTTTGCCAAGCGCAGCCAAGTCGTCATTTAGGCAGGAGTTTTGAGGCTGCTGCAACGCTGAGGTGGGGTGTCTCTGGCCCTAAAGGCCGAGATTAGTAAGGGGTCTTGTGGACATACGCTCGCTACTCACAAAAGCCACTTCCATCTCCCAGAACTTCATCTCTATCATTGTCGTGCTGCATTTGCCCAAAATTGAAAATCATTTTGGGAAGGCTGTAGGCGACGTGGGCAAAAGCTGACATTGCGCGGGCATATTCACACCTACTCAGGTGGCAGCAGCGAGCTGCACGCCTGACCCTCGATGATGATAGAAACACAAAAGTTGAGATGTTGCTATCTCGAGGCCCCCGGCTTTCACGTGTTCTTTTACCATTTGAGGCATTTTGCATCCTCGTTTGCGATCGTGGTCCACTTTTGCAAGGGTGATGTTCTGATGTTTATCTCGACAGGTTGTTCCAGATCAGGTGGCGAAGCTTGATCATGTAATCCTGCAGATGGAATTGCTCTCTTAATCGTCCTTTGCGGGCCTTACCCACCCCAGCTAGCCCTCCCGCGCGCCATACGGCGCGGCCCGCCATTGGAAATGGGCTAGCGGAAACCGTTCAAGGAGCTGACCCACGACCCAGATTCGTCCGTCTCTACGTGCTGAACTCCTGAGAACAGCAGAAACCTAGTCGATTCCACGATGTCGGAAGATCGTGTCGACAACGATCATTCAGGTTATCGCATGAGAGATTATTAGCATCGGTAGACAGAAACGATGAGGTGGTCAAGCTGGAGGAGGGGGGGTTGGGCCTGGAGATAGCAGGCTCTCTCGCCAGAAGTGAACCAGGACCTTGGAAGAAGCGGGGGCCCTCGGATGGTTTGGAATCCTAGAGATTCAAAATTCTGGACTCAGTGCAGGTGTGACAGAGGAGGGCTGCGAACGGACTGATCAATTAGGAGGGCCAAAAACACCCGGGCTCTTGTGAGAAGGCGATAACCTATCCTCTCGGATTCATAACTTCCGAGGGGGAGACGGTCGTCGATCGTGGCACAAATGTTAGTTGTGTGACCCGAGGAGGGTATAAAGTAGCAGATTAGCTTGCGAATTCAATATGCTATGAGCCTGCAAAGGGAGATATTCCTTCTCTGAATGAGTCTTGTGCCTACCTAAGCCGTAGAGGTAGTTCCTGCCTGAAGTGAAGCTGTTTGCCGGACAATGATCTCAGGATCAGGCAATTTTATCTTGTTCACCAACTGTGTTAATACCCACAACCAAATGCTCCTTAGCAACCTGCTAGTTCCTTCATCACGATCTTCGTAGGGTGAAGCGTCCTTAACTGCTTGCTTTGCTTTTTCTCAGCCTTTCACACTTTTAGCTGCTATCAGTGTCTGCATCATCATCACGCCTTGAACGAACTAAGGTCTAAAATGGAGTACCGCTACTCGGATCCTGTTAATTTTGATCCATCGAGTCCCTGGGTCTGCGATCTGATCGGCAAGTTGCCGGTACGAGCACATCGCGACAATGAACTTGCGGATCGTGGATGCCTTCGAGCGCAAAGAGACTGGAAGCAGCTTTTCGGCGACTTTCCTCCGGGCTTCACTGGCGGCGGAATGGGTCTCAAGTTCAACAGTGTGGCGCTTTGTGTTCCAGAGGCATTGCCGGATCGGATTGAACATGTTGCGTACTTTTTCGAACTCTTCAACTTGGTTGATGACGCCATCGACCATGCCGAGTCCCCTGTGCAAGTAATAGCCCCATTTGCAGCTGATGCTTGGAGAACCCTGGAATGCATCAAGTCGAACAAAGACTTGGTTAGAAATGGACAGGAACATGGCCTTACCTTCGAAGAGATCCTCTGCAACTTTGTGAGAGCAGTGATCGACCTCGACCCCGATGGCGCGGAGATGATATTGCGCGAGATAGAGAACTGGATGCTAGCTTTGATGAAAGACAAAACTCGCTCTGAAGCTCCTGATTTGGACGAATACCTTGACTCTCGAATCATTGATGGTGGTTTGCTGTACGTACCCCACTTATGACATGTGAAGAAGCTATGGCCAGTGAGGGTTTGTCTAACGTGCCATCTAGACCGGGATTTCACTTCGTTATCTTCGCATTGGCCTTGAAAATGCCAGAATATGAACGAAAAGAGTGTTTCAAAATTTCCAGACCCCTTTGGCTCCATATGGTCTTGGTGAACGACCTCTTTTCGTGGGAAAAGGAGTATGGTGGGACTCAAAAATCAGGGGCGACTCAAGGTCCCATGAATGCAATTCGTGTTCTGATGGAGAAACATGGAATGACCCTTGACCAAGCAAAATCAACATGCATCGAGAGAGCCAAGGAGCTTCGTGACGAGTATCTCAAGATTGCGGAGGATAAGAATTCAAGACCTGATATCAGCAAGGACGGACTGAGGCTTCTAGACAACCTTCGTCTTTTTGCTGGCGGGCATGTGTTTTGGTCCGCAGAGTGCCCCCGTTTCCGCCCAGAGCAAGAACAAGATTGGAAACTCAAAACGATGGAGAGGAACCAGACGAGAGATACAACAGACCCGCTGACAAGTGATGAAATGGCCAAGCCAATCGACACCCGGCAAACAGTGGTGGAGGACAAGAGGAGAGCCGATGGTCATAAGTAGGAGACTGATCCGACAACATATGCTGGTCAACTTGTCGCAAATGCTGCGGTGCAAGATGCCCCTGAGCTGGGCACAGAGGTCAGATGATTCTCCACTCTCCTGTTCTTGTACTTGAGCGGAATGAGTTAACGTACATACAGCTTTTGAAAGCTCCGTCCGATTATCTCGACTCCCTTCCATCGAAGGGCATCCGAGATACGGCTATTGACTCCTTGAACTTCTGGTTTGAGATTCCGATAGAGCAAGTCACTAGAGTAAAAAAGATCGTTAACTTACTCCATGGTGCATCCTTATTGATGGACGACATCCAAGACTCCTCAGTTTTGAGACGTGGCCAACCCGCTGTCCACTTGGTGTTTGGGCAAGGTTTGGCCATCAATGCAGCTGGATACCGTTTCTTGGAAGCGCTGAGAGAGGTGAGGCGTCTGGAGAACGAGAAATGTCTAGATGTATTCTGTGGTAAGTGACCCAGTTCTTGTCCATTCCCACGATCACTTGATCACAGCTGACGGAATCTATTGCCAGATGAACTTCATGACTTGTATGTCGGCCAAAGCAATGATCTGTCATGGACAAGGATGATGAAGTGTCCTTCAGAAGCCGAGTACCTTGCCATGGTAGACGGAAGTAAGATCCTGTTGTTTAAAAGATTTCATGTTAAAGTGTATCTGCTTGCTGACATGTCCAAAGAAACAGCTGGGCTGTTTCGCATGCTGGCAAGAATGCTTGATGCCCTGTCAAACTCTCCTCGAAAGCCAGATGTCAAGGTCTTGATTCGGTTCATGTCACTTTTGGGGCGTCTCTTCCAGATTCGCGATGACTACATGAATTTAACCTCATCAGACGTAAGTCAGTGCATTTCACTCGACTTGTTCCCAGCTAACATGCAACAAAAACAAAAGTACACCAAGCAGAAGGGGTTCTGTGAAGACCTGGATGAGGGCAAGTTTTCCCTTCCATTGATCCATGCCCTAGGACGGTGCCGAGAAAAGCCTGACGGAACAATGCGCACAAATTTGATCTGCAACTTGTTGTCTCAGCGGCATTCGGATGGTCGTCTGTCGAAAGAGCAAAAGAATTTGATCCTAGAGCAGATGAGAGCGGGAGGAAGCCTCGAGTATACGCGCAGGGCATTGCATGCTCTGCAAATGGAGCTCAAAATACTGGGGAAGAGGATGGGTCTATTTGAGAATCGGCAGTTGGGAGCTCTGTTGGACAAGTTGAAAGTGTGATTGATGATGGAAGCAAAGGAAGGAGATCCACGGATGGCTACCACGTTTGTAGCATGACGCCCTATGGAGAAGATGGAGATGCAGTCAAGCATTATTATAAGTAGACCTTTGTGCATCAATTAATTGATCATGGTTTGGGGAATATTTCGACACTGTAAAGTCGGTGGTGTTAGAGTGCGAGAGCTATAAAAGTAGAGCGGACGTGACAAGGTGTCTTCCTTTGTGCACCATGCGTAATTTACGCAACAAAGGTCTGTATCGTGCAGGTGTGTATGCATCACGGAAACGCCATGGAACTGATCCTATTGGATAGCTACTGACCTATGGACCGTAAGTTTACCAAACCTATGCTGTCCCGCAACTTCGAATCCATTTGTGCCAGAAATGATCTCGATTGACAAAAGTTCTGCATTTGCAACCCGACTCACAGCAATGGAGGACTACACGACGCGGGCCGCCATATTTCATTTGCATCGACATGTTATACAAGGAAGCAATGCTGGCCAATACATGATAGGTCGCGCCAGACGCTAATTGATAATGGATTGTCCAGTATCCCTATTGCATGATCCAATGAAACTACTCCTGAATCGCATCTCTACGTGACCTCTGCCATCATTCAATAGTAATACGCCATTTAGTTCTTCTTCTCAGCCTTCGCGCCGCGCTTCTTGAACCAGCCCCAAGGCCAGCCGCTGCCGCCACCGCCAGGGAAGCCAGGGAAGCCGGGGAAGCCGGGGAAGCCAGGGAAGAAGCCGCCACCGCCACCGATCTGCGAGATCGGGCCAGTAGGGTTCATAACGCCGCCCTTCTCAGTCCAGAAAGCGGCCGGGTTGATGGGGTGGTTGGCGTTCTGGTTGATGCCAAAGCGGATCCATGCGAAGAGACCCTCAGACAGGTCATTGCCGACAAGCGCGTACCGCACGATCGGGTCGTCACCGTTCGCCCCCTGCATAAAGAGGAAATCGGCCGTGTTTGGTGTAATGGGCATGCGGTTCGTGTTGTATGGCGCCCGAGACTCCACCTGAGAGATTAGGGACTGGTCGAAGTAGATCTGGCCGATGTGCGCCGCGCGACCGCCGGTAATGGTGTTGTTCGGGAGCTTCTGGGCACCGAGGTAGACGAGGGCTGAGTGGACGTCAGTCAGCTGGATCAAAGATACAAAAGGACACCAGGGCTACTCACTGTGGATGTGAGTTGCGCGTCCCTCGTAGTGACCAGGGAAGAGGGAGTCGAAGGAAGCAATGCCGTGGGAGTCAGTCGGCTGGACACCACGAAGTGTTGTTCCCTGCAGGATGGACGCATCGTTCGGGTCACCCATGCCCGGATAGCCTTGAACACCGACGTAGATACCCTGAAGTGAGGCGTTAGTCTGGAATTCAGGGCTAGGGCTGTTTGCCAAATCATCCAGCACTCACAGTCGAGTTCGCGCTCCAGATGTCGACATAAGCGTTCGGCACGACCTGGCAGGTCGAGTAATCGACCACTTGGATGACGAGTGTCAAGGGAATACCGCGCTCGCCGTTGGTAATGTTCTTCCTGACCTCCTCGCCCTGGACATCTGCGAAGTGTCAGTGACATTTTCTCCATACGTCTGCCATAACCTAACCACTTACACAGCGGGCCCAGATCGACAACAGGAGTCAGCATGCACGACCCATAGTCAGAGAAGAGTGTGCTGAGATCCATATCCTTCGACACCGGCTTATTGCTCTTGTGGTCAATCCGTGAGACCGAGAGGTAGTCCCGGGGGCCAAGCTTGGACCTGAGCTTGTCAGCCACATCTGAATTCGACGTTCGCAACAGCAACCACTCTTACTCGTCCATGTGATAGCCCAATGACCTCCGCACTCTGGCGAGCTCCCGGCCATAGCCCTCAGCTGTCCTCTTGATGAACTCGGGATCGTTGAACTCCCTTTCGCAGTGACGAAGGGACTTGCGCTCAAGAGGTTGCGCGGAGTGCGCATACACCTTCTCCCTGTGCCCTGGATGGGCCAGCGCCAAAGGCGACGCCAGCAAGAGGCTGGTCAAGAAAGTCTTTAGAGCCATGATCGTTAGGTGATGCTTCGTCTGCGGCCCAGCAGTGCCCAACTTGTGGAGAGGCGAGGAAGGACGAGAAGAAACCTTCAAGGCCAAGATGGCCCGGTGTTGGCTTCCACACCCTTCTTATTAACACCTGCACTGGCTCCCGGGAAGTGGGGGATATCGTTTCTCCATGGGCTTCCGTGCCATCACAGGAAAGAGCGGGCGAAGAAACGACGTTTCATGCGGAGGAAATTACTGTCGTCATCCATGCAATATCACCAGGATCACCATTGGCCCCGGTAAAGGTCTCCGATACCCCGTTGCTCGGTTTCTGCTGCCTCGTCGTCGACGTCGCAAGTTACCCAAAACCACGAAAGTTCTCGGCAACCGTCTCCGAGAAGCTCACGGAAGTGAACACACAAGACCACCTCAATATCGGCGACACATCACCTGAACTCACCCTGCTCACTACCCCAGTCTCCCCAACCAAGCAGATCTCAACATCCGCATCACATTCAATATCCATATGGACCCTCGATATCACCCAAACCTTCCTCCCGTCCGGAACCGGGCCTCGGACAAGGGAGACAACCCACATCCCACAGCGAAAAGGCAGGCAAGCTTGCAACCAGTGACAGCACCAAGGACCCCAGGGAGTCGGATGCTGAGAACGGCAGCATCCCCATTGGCTCGCAAAAGACGAACGATTCTGCCAAGCGGAGCACTTCCCCGGATTTTTCATCTCCGCTTCGTTGAGGTTTTCGTTCCTTCGGTAGGTAGGTCTACGGCGGCGGAGGCGGCGGCGGCAACAGCAGCAAGAAAAGTTGCAGGATGCCGGTCAGTTGCCGGAGTGGGCAGGAAAGTTCTTGTCGGAGGTTTCAGCAGCGAATCGGGTTGTTCGGAGAGGGATGGAAATGTTTCGTTTGGGGAGTTTAGCATGGCCGGGTAAAACGCTATAAAGTGTGCCCCGCTATTTCATTTTGTCTGGCAAGCTTGTTTATTTGACGCTTGCTTGATTAGGCTTTTTCTCTGCTTGGGTTTCCTGCTTCAGCAGTTGCTGAGTTTGGGAGGGTAGGGGGTGTGCATGACGGAGTGTCACCCCTGTCAAGCTTTTACCCAAGTGGTCCTCTCCGATCTAGCTTCTCGGCAGTTTCGCTGCCGTGGCAGGGCTCGTCATACTACGGTTTAATTTTATCACCCCTCTGCCCAAATAAACAAGCCCAACGCTTCTGTTGGCCTTGAGATCCAGGAGAACTCACTGATGTGGCTTTATGTTAATTCTCTACAGCCCAGTCAAGACAGGTCTTCTAGCAAAGGTCCTAAGCGTTGGTGAACCCTGGGGGGTCAGATCTACCTTCCCGGTCACAGCAACCGAGCAACGTCGCAGCGGTGACCAACTTGAAAATGCGATTGTTGCAACAAGACTTTCTTCCCTGCCATTGACACCTTGCTGGGCAAATAGCAGCGCGACTAAAACAGACGAGATCTCTCACGGCATCGTTAGCCGACGTTGTATCCACGTGCCCCTAAGGAACTCTCGAGAACAAGCAGGTAAGCAAACATCCAGAATTCTTCTCATCCATAGGAATTCCAACTCCTCACGGTAAGAGGCGATTAGTTTACCCCCAAACGTGATTTGCTGGATACAGCAAGTATCACACACCCTCCACTCTTCCGTGAGCCGGCTGCGTCTGCCGCGTCATCGGACAATTTAGGCCGGTCAGCATGACTTTTGCCGAGTATCTCTAAATGCTGGCTGTGTGTTGAACAACGACGAGTACGAATGAAAATTTTGTAGGTCGAGCCATATCCTATAATCCCATCATCCTCACAGCATCATCTGTTCGGTATTGTCTGGGATAAGTACGAGCGCAAAGCTCTGAAACAGACATGGATCAGCATTGCCTTTCATCAGCATAGTTACCTCAGACAAGAGATATGGACTTACGGGAAATCCCCTTTTCCAGATTTGTACCGGCCAGAAAGCGGCCACAATGCCTGCGATTACTGTGCTCTCCAGCGCGGCCATAGAATATCAGGCAACTGACGGACTTGGCGCCGGTTTGCCGAATGTAACCTCTCGGTCCCCGTTCGTACGAATCTGTTCATGAGGTTATCCATTAGGTCTAGCTCACCATTATCATACTTATCTACCGTCGCCCCAAAACTCACCTTCAGCGACCTGTATCAAATCCCAGCTTAGCCTGCGATATGTAAATTTTCACAACGCTCTCACCCTCCTTGCCATCGATCTCGAACCGCACCTCTTCGCACTTTATCTTTCCCAGACATTTGGTTGTTATCTAGGTTCATGGTGTGCGAGTCGACGTCCTTGTCTTGAAACGGCGTTGTCAACATCGTAGAGAAGCTAATGACGTGGACATTGTACCCCATTGACACTATCGGAAGGTGTTACTATTTCCGTCGTAGTCAGTGCACGAAGCTCTGCTAGGCGGGTAAGGTCCCAGGTGGTCGTGGCCCAACGCCAGACCCTGTGCCCTATGAACTCTGATCTGTATCGCTGATTTGTGAGGGTCGATGCAACGCTTGGGTATGTCTCTAGTTGCGCAAAGGTCTGTAATGGGGACCAAGTTTGAAGCTTTTGAGGCTCGAGTAGGAGCAGCCGGTTAGCGGTGCTTGACTAGAGGATGTAATAGCAAAGTGATACTGAGACTCTGCGAGTTGAGCGAACGAATCAATAAGCTTTACTAGAAGCCCAATACGATCGATGATGCCCTCCTAATAAGAATTTAGTCAAGCCTACAGGTAACGCCACGGACGCTGGGAGCCCTGGTTGCGGAAATGTGTTTGCAGGCCCGCAAGGAAGTTGCTTTCTGCACAGAACACAAATGTTGATGATACTTCTTGATCGTGTTATTAGAAATGCAAAAATCTGGGTAGGAACAGGTATTTCACTGAATTAAGTGCTACCTGCTTACGAAGCAAGATTAGTCAAATCAAGAATGTCCTTTGCTGATATGGAAGTCAGCATTGCATGCCTGCACATCAGTAGGAACCGGCGGAGCTCCGGAATTGTGTCTGGAAGAGCATATGATAAACCCGAAACAGGTGATTCAATTAGCAGGAGGGGTGAGCGTGCACTCTCGAGTAAGGTTCGTAGAAAGGAACCCGTTCCACGGGGCTCGTACGGAGCGCAGTTCACCTGGGACGCGGATGAATATTTTACCAGCGCCTCGGTTTGCGTATCCCAGCAGAGAGTGAGTATCGATGATCGGCCTTGTACGTCCTCATGAGACGACATGAGTTGTTGTTTGATCACTGTACCATCGCCGTGATCGCCTGGCCTGCTTGGTCCTAAACAGGCGGCATGAATATACCGTCGCTAAAGTAGACCGCATCGAAATCGCAGCTATTGAAAGCACCTTGTTTCGTTTTCTGTTAGTATGGAATTACAAATGGTTCACAAGTTACCCATATACGCCTTCTGTTTGTAACTGCAAAGTACTCCTTTCATCCCGTAACGAGGTGTCGTGTAGGTTGTGATCCAAAATAGAGGAACCTGAAGCTAAAAGCCTCTGGTAACGGACCATGCTCTTTCGAGAGCTTGATGGAGTTTAAATAACCATGGCATGTCCCTGTTCAATCTGTATCTTCCAGAAGAGGCTCCAACCCTGCGTCTCAGAAAACACGCACAGCGAGGCAATTCTAAGTGCTATGATGGAGTCTCTTGGGAAATAGGACAAGATAAGCGATAGAACCTTACATGGTAACAGGGCAAATGGGTCCCATACAACTTTTGAGAGGTCGTAAAGATTCCTTCAGTGATGGTTGTTTCAATCTATTTTCCAGTAAGAGGATGTCCCCGAGGACAGTGCTTTTGCTGTGTGTGTCGGAACTTGGATTCGTAATAGAATATTGGAACAAAGGTTAGCTGAAAAATTGCTAATGGAAAGCACGTTTGTGATATCAGCGCTTATTTTTTTTTCCCTGTTGCTCACGGTAATCCGCCGTCCTGCTTGATGCCTATGATATTTTCATAGTTTAGTCACAGCCGAAAGCTATCACGCAGGGTGCAGAAAATGTCGTACAAGCATCTGCATCAATGCTTCCATAACCAGCCGGACGGAAGGTATTCCAGGCAGTTTACTGGTCGAGATAGTTATTATTACTGATTTGAAGGATAATGAAAGGGCTAGATTTCAAAAATGAAGAGGATATTGTAGCAGATTGGCGAAACAGAAACACCATAACCTCATAGTCACTCTCCCACCACCGACCCTATTTGTAAATAGCATGTCTTTTCAATGTTTCAGTGTGCCTGTGAATGCATATGCTGTGACACATATTATATCTTGAAGGTACAAGCTTGCCGCCTTCTATTTAGCTGGCA
Organism: Thermochaetoides thermophila DSM 1495; assembly: GCF_000221225.1. Lineage (NCBI taxonomy): Eukaryota > Fungi > Ascomycota > Sordariomycetes > Sordariales > Chaetomiaceae > Thermochaetoides > Thermochaetoides thermophila. The sequence continues at coordinate 1,773,462 of NW_006383037.1, forward strand.
AAAGGGTAGCTAGACAAGGAATCGGTGTCACACGGACACGGCAGTCCAAGGAAAGGGGTATCCCAACTGCCAATACAAGGGATACAAGAGATAGAATGATTGTTAACGGCAAACACGTGGTTGATTTCTGAAGATATATGGAGCCACACGACCGAATGAGCCAGATGGCCGAGGCAGGAGGACGAGACCACTGAAAAGCCTGGTAGGCCGCGGCACTCACAAGAACAAGGGGATTCCATAAAAGAAGCTGCCCGGACACGATGAAGGGACTTCTCTTGGTTCTTCCTCTTCCTAACACAAGGACACGAGAACCAAGAAAGATTATTACACGTATTAATTGACTTCGTCGTGCACCCCACATCATCAGTCGCTATCATCTAATTCATTTGACCCATTGTCAATCCCTGCCTGCACCAGACCAAGTCCCCCGTTACAGTCGGCTAACCTCTGCGCGGTGCTGGCGTCTCATCACAACAGGGGTCTCAATCTTGGTCGGGCCCAAATGCCAGTATTCATAAACCAGAAAGTGGGAAGAGTTTCAAAACTAAGTGGCTCTGGAACCCAAATAGCTGGAGTCAGAGCCTCATCTTCTGCCAACATTTTGTGCCTGGATCTTTTGATCTGGTTATCGGGAGAGCATATAGGTGAAGTCTGATATCAAGTCTTGATATCAGTAATTCAGCCCATCGACTAGAAGTATCCCTGGAAGCACCGAGAAAGCTTTCCAAGAGCATTCTGAGGCATGATCCTACACTTGTTTAAAAGTAGTTCGCAACAAACCTGATCATGTTTCTTCTGCGGCCATCGTAATCGGGATTAATCATCGGTATGACTTGTCCCACTCGAGAGCCTCGAGGGAGAGAAAACGGACAGCCACAGATTTCGCAGCAAAAAGATGTGAGCGTAATCACACCGTATATGTAAACCGAGAGGCATTGTCGACGAGGTGATCAGGTTTAAGCAGAGATGAGAGGTCTGCTAAAGTTCAACCCTTTTCCACATGGGAGACACGGGAGACGGTTCGACTGTTTGGGGAGACTTGCCAAGCCTAAGTAAGTGGGTCGGGACCCACGATGCAGGACAAAAATGCGATCCGACAACGACCTTGGATCTTGGCATCAAAAGCCCCGCTTTACGGTGGGGTCGTATACACCCCACTTTGAACCTCAGCAGTTGAAGATCAGCACTTCAACCACAACTTTGAGAAATAATACATCGAAGAACTGGCCGAATTATAGTTGAAGTCTCAGAATACATCAAACATAGTCCTATTGAACAATGTGCGACCGCCAACCAGCTCCAGCCCAGCCGCAGGAGGCAGCTCCCTCCGCAACACCATGGTGGGCAGCCTACCCAGAGCCCCAGTCCAAGCCTGCGAGAATTTCGCGCGAAGAAGTATTGCAAATGCTAAAGACGAAATCTTTGGGAGAGAGAGACTTCATTCTGGTTGATGTGAGAAGGAACGACTTCGAGGTATGTATACATCTGTAGATGTTACTAGATAGGCTACAACTTGTCCCGCAATGTGCCATCCCGGTGTTGGAATCAATTACCTGGACTGTCTTGCAAGAACAATTTAGCATGGAATTGTTACAAAACAAGAATATAACAGCTTTCCAAACGCAAAAATTATTCTGATCCAAATCTCAGGGAGGGACTGTCCAAGGCTCAATCAATCTCCCCGCTCAAAGCCTCTACCCCACTATTGCAAGCGTGTACACTGTCTTCAAGGCAGCGGGCGTTAAGAAAGCTATCTTCTATTGCGGTTCGTCCTCTTATTTCTTCAACTATCCTACTCCTTGCCCATTGCCAATCCCGATTTTTCCTAACAACCCCCAGGCTCCTCCAGCGGTCGTGGCCCCAGATCAGCTGCTTGGCTTGCCGACCACATCTCCCGTGTGGGCGACACCACCATGGAGAGTCTCATCTTAGAAGGCGGGATCAAGGGATGGGTAAATGCAGGACCCGAGTATGTTGAGTGGATGGACGGGTACAATGCAGAGGTGTGGAAGAAGCTTGATGGCGGTCACTGAGTGCTTGGTTGCTGTGCAGCACTTTATCCACCGTATTTTTCGCCGTATGGTTGTCGAGTCGCTTACAGGAACAAGTGGGATTGTTATTCGGGTTCTAGGTTCTGGCACGTCCACTGGGTTAGGATGACGGTTGCTGATAAGGCTGATATGGGGGCGGTTGTGTAGTGAGGTATGGGTGATATTCGGGGTCTGAGACGTCCCTGCTTGATGCTCCCACCAGGTTTTTTGCTGCTGTTGCCGGGGGGGTGGTGGTGGTGGTGGATTTTGAGCTGGTGCTGAAACAGGTTCATGTTGGCTTTGACCTGGGCCAGCTAGCTGGATAGCTCTACATCCTCTCCGCCAAGAGGTCCTGATGATGTTCTGGTGTAGACATGACGAGTAAAATTTCCAAACCACAACCGGTTGAGTCCACCAATCTTGTGCAACCTGCTTCAATTTCGCCTGTAATGACTGAGTCACTTCTCACCAATCTGCTACTCAAAGAAGTAAAAACGAAATTGCATAGGTAGCAATGCTTACAATTGCTGTGGCAATTGTGAACTTTTTGATGTTGGTGTTTCGGGCGTAATCCTCGAATAAAGGAGTACTGAAGAGAGTCCAATACATGCGAGATATTACTTCAATGTTGCGTTTGTAGCCACAGAAACCTGGAAGTAATGGGAAGTGGCATCTAGACATACTGCCGTATAATTTGGAGGGACAAACAAAACGATGACAATGGAAAACAATGAATATCGGTTCATCACGGTAGACCTAGATGCTTCGCGCAAAGATGTCGCACCAAAGAGCTAATGTGAGATAATGAATTAGTTATCCTGACACCTGCCGGTTATGTCCCAAGGTCAAGGGGAGTACAATTGCTGGTTAAACACTTGCCCCATCTCTGAGACCCCTGATTTCTTCGGACTTCTCTGCAATTCGTCGTAAAAGCCTTTCTTGCCTGAGAGTGATGCTCGCAAACTATCTGCCCATTTTGCCAAAGAACACTGTCCTCTTTGGGGTTCTCAACAACAAACCAACACACAGCTGCCATACCCCAATAGTCTGTATTATTTGCCAGTAGCGTCCGTTATAGTATTCAGGCGCGTTGAGATCAACTCTTGTAACTCCCTATTTATCGCTTGGATCAAATTTTAAATTTTTAAAAACACGAAACAATTCGAGCTCCTGGACGCATGCCTGAGATCGTTCAAACGACGTTTCGAAGATCAGATTCCGGCTTTTGGCTTGTCCAAAATACTTCAATCTGTGGAAGCGTTACTGTCTCCTTGTCAATCCAATAATTTTCAGCCTTACCATAAGGACTTCAAAGCTCTGTGCACCCACATTAGTACTGGTTACTCTCTCCATGCAGTCCGAGAGTTTCGACCAACCATCCTCACACGCAGCCAACACGCAATTAGTTTATCCACTGCGTCAATGCCAAGCAGTGTTTGCTCCCTCGATATCAAACCCATGAGATTCTCAACCGCTATGTCGTTGCGCTTACAATCATGATGGTGCTTTATTTACCTCCGAATTTTACAACGGTGCAGCACGCGTCAGTCATCCCTTATGTTAAGCTGAGCATTATTTTTATCCATACAATCTTCGCTAGCGCTAACACTGCTATCCCTGCCGGGCACTCTTCACTCCAATGCTCCAATGTTTGAGGGAGAGGAATCTACAGTCACAACGCTTTACCAGCTTGTTATTACTACCGATATAGCCTCTGGTATCACCTATGCGCTTGCAGTCATTCTCAAATGGGTGGCCAACCAATGGGACATTGCCAGGTTTCTCTACCAGAAACGGGTCCGGTATCCAGCAGGCCACTTGAAGTCGGCTTCGCCCATATCTTCAGCCAAGGAGTCCCCTCCATATTCATAATATCTGGCGACATTTGCGGGTGCACTTCGCTGTCCAGCCTTCGCCAACTTCAGCATCACCAAACGTCGACACAGTTTTCGAGGGCTTCGGACATTAAGATGCCTTCAACTTATGCAACCCTGATCGTGTACCTGAGGAATAAATAAGGCGGCCAATGCTTGGAAGAGTCGTCCAGTCAGAGATCGAGCGTCCGTGCAAGGGAACGGCGCTCTAGTTCATGAATTGAAAGTATTCACGCTCATGGAGCCAATGAAGCCCCTTGGCCTCGGCTACCGTCAAATCGGTGACTGAAATGTTCTGATGGAGCCTAGCTGCTTATCTTTATGGTGATCTCGAGCAGGCTGTAACTTTCCTCGCTCCTCCCCCATCAGTTCCTCAATCCCTCATTTAATTTTACTTTCAATTTCTTTTTCCCCCATTTACATGATGATCTCTTATTTTCAGCTCTAGATCTCAAGCTCTTTCGAGAGCAGATGGAGAACCTTACGAGACTAATTAAACCTTTTCACTCTGGCCTTGCTTATCCCTCATCTCTTCTGAACCCAGCTAAGTAGCTGTCAGTGATAACTGCTTGTGGACAAGTATGGGCCTGCAGCCCTCGAGATCTCCGAGGCTCTAGCGCGTCTCCAGCTCCCAGACCTGCAGCAGCCGCCATCGACGTCGTCGACGGTCTTCCTGCCCAAACGTCGCCCGGGAACCAGTCAGCACGAGCTCTTCTTGCTAATCCGTGAGGGCAGCCGCGCCGCCAAGGAGCTGGTTTCTGCCATTGCTCTATACCATCGCTGGTTTTCTTGGAGATCTGATGTCTACCAATGTTAGATGGTGCGGTCTCTAGATCCAGAGGACTGTCAACTGCCTTGTTTAGAGCCAGTCCGGGATTGATGGGGGGGTGTTTTCCATCACTCTCTCGCTCTATAAAATTTTTTTGCTGAACGTCGAGTTTCGGTTTTTGTATGTGGCCACGTTCTCCAGCAAAAGCTGGAGACCCAGATTTTTTTCGGGTTATCATTTTGAGCGATCCCATCACAAAACTCACGAAAAGGCTGGAGGAACGTTCTAATCTTTTTCAGTGGTTCAGTATTATTGATAGACATGCTTCGTGTAGTGATGTTACGCTAAAAAGCCAACAATACTAATAATATTCAAAAATCATTCAAGGTGCCTAGGATGATTGAACAATAGACTTACTACATCTCTTAGGCGTCTTATCTCCTCTGTCTTGATCGCGATACGTTAAAGGATTCGGTCGTCGGCTCTGGAAAAATAGCTGGAAAGAATATTTCAGTTTTCAAGTGCGACTGGATCGCTCTCACAGTCCTTGACAACAAACTTCTTGAAGATAACCTAAGCGCAAGAGTTATTCAATTTGGATGAAGGAGAGAGAGAGGGATCCAAATCATACAATGGTTCCTGCAATAAGAAATCACAACTGATCTATCATCCTTCGACTCAGAGGTTAGGGAATCCATTGTTTGTTTTCATCCAGAACCTTAGTCGATCGTTCAAACAATTCCCGGAGCAGCTTCTTAGTGTTCCAGATTCGGGCAAGAATATTTGCATTTGAACATCAGGATGTGACGAACGATTTCCATTGGGACCACGGTGTTCTGGATGGCAATAATCCGCTTTGTGAGAGTAACCATGGTTGAAGTGAAATATTTAAGAGTGAGCGAGAGGGAGTTTTCCATTATGGCAGCCTGGTGATGACGAAATCAAGAAGGAAGCAGTAAGCAGCTGGACAACTGTATTTTGAAGCAGAATGATGGCAAAAGAGAGAGGACTGAAGTCTGGCAGTACTTAGATTGTTGGATGGACGAAAACAGAGCACAAACAGGTGTAAAAAAAAAAAAAGGCCGTCAATCAAGACTAGCATTAGGTTAAGACCTAACAGTGAACCTAGCTGTCCACCTCGTAGCTACACGGTTACATTAGGCATCTGCATCTCTCCCTCGTTCTGCCCTTAGCTAGGTACCTTACAGCTGGCCATGTTCCTCAGGAACTCCTGCTTTCAAGTTCTTTAGGGGAAGAAAAGGGACCGCTGAACCAAAATACAGCGACCATTCATCCATAGCCCTCATACGTACATGAACAAACACTCCGCGATTAAATTAGCCAGACACACCTCCTGCAATGCTCACCAATACCATGCAGTGGTTGGTTGATTGGTTGGTTGCCAGCACATTCTCCCCCACCTTTCCCATCACAAATTTTAACTTTTTTTGTTGGCTCCTAACCCGCCTATCCCCAACCCTGACCAGAAGAAAGAGAAACCGGACAACAGCCAAGTAAAGAGACCAAACGAATAGGGCGAACATGTAGAAACAACACAAAAGCAACTATCCTCACCATGAAAACTCAACCTCCAGCCCTCAGTCTTGTCTGATCAAACACAACAGCCAATGTAAAGAATGGCTAAGACTCCAAACATCCCTCCCACTCGTCGATCCCATGCACACCACCCTCAAACCCTCACGCCCTGGTCCTTTCCCTTTTCCCTTTTACCAACCCATCCCTACCCCTCTTGAGCGACTTGCCAGTCTAAGTCTGAGTCTCCTAACCCTGCTGCTGAGATTGTCCTTGGCCCTGGCCCTGTGGTACGCCAACAACAGAAGCAGGAGCCATAGTCCCCTTATTAACTGGCGCCGGGATCGCCGTTGGAATCGGAGCTTGAGTTGGCTGTGGGTGTGGAGGAGGAGGCGGGATCTGCGGCGGAGGAATAGGTGTCTGCCTTGGGGGACCGCCAGCAGTCGTCGTTGGGGCAGCAGGCATGGGAGGGATTGGAGGAGGAGGGATAGGGGTTTGGCGGATTGGAGCCGGATGAGGATGCGGTTGTTGCTGTTGAGGGGGAGCATGTTGCACCTGCGATTGAGGTTGATGCTGGTGTTGAGCAGGCTGAACTTGATGGGTATGAGGTTGCGGTTGCGGAGGAGGGGGATGCGGTGCAACACCGGGATGCTGCTGTTGCTGAGCTTGATGGTGATGATACTGCGGATGAACCTGTGGATGCGGCTGACCTTGGGCAGGGTGATGCTGCTGCTGTTGTTGATACACTGGATGAACCTGCTGATGCCCCCCAGCAGCCATCTGCTGCGCCAATCTCTCCCGCTCCCTTTGCTGCTGTTGCAACTGCTGTTGCTGAGCCTGCTGGGCCTGGCTCTGCTTCTCCAACACATTACTCAAGTAAGGCAGATCCTCCCTCGCGCGTGGATCAGCCTCAAAGATCCGCTTAATCACCTCCCACTCCTTCCGATGCATATTATGAGCCTGCGGCAACAAGAACGCAACCGTCGGAGACGTAATCAACGGCCCCAAGACCTCACGGGCGATGGCTTCCCCTTGCCGTTGTCGCTCGTCCGGGTTCGGGGGGATGAACGGGGCGGGGGGTTTCGGAGGCTGAGGAGGCGAGGCCGCGGCCGCAGGGTGGTGTTGTTGAGGGGGATGGGAAGCAGGCGGATGCTGGACGGGGTGCCGTTGCGGGGGAGGGGTACTGGGGGAAGGGACCTTGCGGAGAAGTAGGGGAGAAGGCGGGGGCTGAGATGGACTGCTGCCGGACAGGAGGAGCCTGGAAGCCTGTTTGCATGGGCGTCGGGTTTCCTGGGGAGCCCTGAACTCCGGAATTGGGGGCCCCCGCGCCGTGTGCTTGGACTTGGGCTTGGGCCTGGGCAGCGGCTTGGTGCATCTTAATGACGTGGTTCGGGTCGGTGGTGCCGTGAATGCGCTGGATGGTTTCGGGATCATTCCTATAAACGAACACGGCGAGCATCATGGGCTCGGTCCTTTGCTCGGGGATGTAGTTGTCCGCAAGGTTGAGCATGAACTCGGGCTGCGGCGCTCCGGGCAGGACAGGCACAAGGTAGGTATCACGAACATTGGCAACTCCCTTATCCCCAATCACACCATACCGCTTCTTCGACACAAAGTAATCGATTAGCTTCTGCATACCTTCCCTGGCAGCAGGCGTCGTTGGCTCGAGGTTGACGACCACCACGTCAGTCGGCAGGCTGTACCTGAGACTGCACAGGTAGACGATGGCCTGCTGCTCGTCGATGCGGCCGCAGACCGTCAGAGTCTTGGGAATCAATTTGTTCCACGGCAACCCAATGGTCTCGCTAAGGTTGGCACCTCCAGCGTGCTTGGCTATCACCGAGACGTTGGCCAGTGTGTTCATGACGAGATTCCCGCGCCAGACGACATCCGGATCAAGTTCCTCCTTAGGGGAGTATGGCGGTGACTGGGTGCCATCATCAAGCAGGCGGTCGACATCGGGATCGACGCCTGGGCCAGCAGCTGGTGCTGTCGGTAACGGGGCCGGCACCTGAGTTTGTGGTACACTAGGGGCCTTGACGCTTGAAAAGACCTTGTTGAGGTCAAAATCTGCCCTTGTAGGAGACGTCTGTGCTGAGCTGGATCTTCGCGAAGCATCCTGGAGCATCTCGGTAGTCTCCTTCGGTTCCTGCTTAGGGGCTGTTGGCCGGCGTACCGGAGCTGATGGGATTTCTTCGCTAATCTCAGCAAACCCATCATCACTGATGAACTCTTCACCTTTATGTGTTTTCCTGATCCTTGGGAAATCATCCGTAATCTTGATCGACTGCTTCTCAGCCCTTGCTCTCATTTCAGCCGTTTCCCTCTGCAGCTCCTTAGACGCAAGCTCCTCCGTCGTCATGGATGCCAACATGGCCGGGGTTAGGTTTTTTTCCAGTAGCCGGGTAGTAAGCTCGGGATTACCCTTGAGATTGAAGGCCAGTGTACGGATTTGGCTGGCATAGGAGCTGGTCGTCGGGTGGCTGTCATGCACTGCACGCTCGATCTCAAGTGCGAAGCGCTCAGCGCGCTCCGCAATGGACATGCCATCGTTTGGAACTTGCCCATTCTTGTCAGCGATGCCGAGAGAAAAGTTAAGCGACTTGCATAGGAGTTTCGCAGGACCCTGGCGAGTGTCTGGGAGCTCCGAAATCTTGGGACTCGCTTCGCTTGCAGGAGTCGTAGATGGTGCTGATGGTGCCGACGGCGCTGGCGGGGCTGCCGGGGCTGACGAAGCTGACGGGGCTGCCGGCGGCTGCACGGGTACCGCTTGGGTCTCCGTAACCTTGCGAATCTTCTGCTGTCGATACGTCAGTCAAGAACTAATGAGACAAAACAGACACACAACTCACCTTCGCTTCCTTCTCCTGGACCCCATCTGTAGTTTTGCGCTTCTGGCCAGCGGCCTTAACCTCTTTTTTCGGCTCAGGCGGCGGCGGGGGAGATTGTTTTGCCTTTTGCAAAGCCTCTTCCTTTTGATCGCTAGCGCGCTTCTTGCCCTTCTTGGGGCCTCTCTTCCTCTTCTCAGCCTTCTCCTCCTCATATGCCTTGCGACGAGCTTCCCACGGCCGTTCGCCAGCCTGAATGCCCGCCAGCAGTTCCTTATGGTTCTCGGGCCTGCACAGCTCACAGAAGTACTCCTTAGGCAAGTCTTCCGTGTACTGGCTCATGCCCATGCAGATGTTATGTTGCCAAGCGCCGCACTGGTCGCAGGCGATCCAGGGCTCACCCGAGTCCTCATCTTGTTCAGTAGCGCCGCAGACGCAGCGGATGATCTCTTCCTCGGGCTGCTCTTCTGGCTCGGGCGCGGCCTTCTTCTTCTTACCGCCGCCGCCGCGGCGCTTCGGGGGCTCGCTGAGGAGGTCGAGCTGCTCGAGGGCCTTGTGTTGACCCTTGGTTGCTCGGACCGACCGGCGCGGTTCCGGGTCTGGCGCTGCTGTTTGATGGGAGGTTAGCGACTGTTGCTGCTGCTGATCCGCTAGCTGCTGCTTCTGTAGATGCTGCTGGTTGATGATGCGAGTGCTGCGACGAAGCGCCATCCTCGGAGTAGTTGCGCGCCAGGATGACACGACGGTCCTCTCCTCGTCTCGGCGTATCGGAAGAGGGAAAGCTTTTTTCAGGGAACAGCAACTTGCAGAGTGGGATGTGGGAGTGGAAAGAAGGAGCATGAGGGATGTTTTCGGCGAAGATGCTTACCAGACATGGTCGCGCTGCGGGATCTGGGATCTGGGATCGAAGCAATGCTCACTTCAAGCAACCCCGTCTGTGATGCGCAATCCGCAATCTGTGGCAGGATGGACAATCGACCGGCTGCCAACTGCCGTCAACAGGTGCCTCCTCTTTGTGTTCTGTAAGCGAACCTGGAACTGCGCGTGTCTCTACTGGCAACCAAGCGGGCACTTTGCAAGCGGCAACGCTGCAGATGGCTGATTGCTCAAAGCACACGCCGGTGGAAGGTTGCACGCAGCAGAACTCAGTAGAGTAGATGAAGGGAATGAGGATAGGATGTGGATGGTAGAGATCACGTTTGGCCAGATCCAGTCAGGAATTTTACGCTTGCATGGAACTAACGACGGCAATCTTCAGAGCAGACCGAGACTGTGAAACAGAGACAGAAATTATCCCCGATTCTATCGCACCAAGCACCCGTAGCACTCCGACTGCAAGCAGTTGGATCTTGACAGTTGTGCTTCCCTCTTAGAGGCGTGTCTGTGGTTTTGGGTTGTAATGATTGATATTGGTGGGTTGGGACAGACGGAGTAAGGGTTTGGATGGAAGGGGAATGCGAATTTGTGCTGTGCGTGTGCTGTTCTTGTCAACCGGAGTTGAGCAAGTGTAAGTGAAGTGCAGCGAAGCGGGAGTTGCGGCTGATGGCCCAAGCTCCAACGCGCCGAGTATGGGTGGCGCGCAGCTCCAGCTCCAAAAACAAAAGTCCGGCCTCAATGGAGCGCGTGCCGCAATTGTTAGAACAAATTGGCACTGCTTCGCAGTTGATCGTTGGCAAATGCGTGGCTTTGTCCTGGGCACGACTGAAACTCAACGCCAGTTGATCGCCGCACACATGCGACGATGGGTGCCGGGGCGCTATGGAAGTCTTTGTGTGGTTAGCCGTGCTATTTGGCCGTCTTTTTGGGACGGATTGATGGGACTGAAGGCGGGCAGTAAGAAGTCGCAGGATGCAGGAGGAGAGTTTGCGGGATGCCGGGAAAACAGGCTCAGAAACATGACGAAGGTGCTTATCTAATCATCAGGAGGGTCCACCTTTTTGGGAGGGGCTTCTGCGGGGATACTCACACAGTTCAGAATGTGTCATGATTCACACTGTACCATGACCCCACCAAACGGCAAGGCAAGCCAAGATGCCAAGCTTTGTGGCAGGTTACGCGTGTTAGCGCTTGCCTGGAGCTCCAGCCTTAGCCTGGCGGCAGAACAGGCGAGCTACGCTGTAGTGCACTGGAGTCTAGAGTCTGGAGTTGGAGGTCCTACATCAACACCAAACCAACGCCCGACCTCAGCATTGCTCACCACGGTACCGCGACCCTTGGGTGGACCCTTTCCTTGAACCCATCCAACTTCTGTTCCCGCAGCAACCTCGAGAAACGCTTCCCCGAAGGCCCAATCTACCCCGCCATCGTCATCCTCGTCTATTTCACCCTCCCCTCCTGCTCCTGCCCCAGTAACCAGTCGCCATGGCGAGAAGATACGATTCCCGCGTAAGTCGGCTCCCTGTTGGCGACGCCGACTTTGTCCTGTGTCTGTCGAGCGCGCAAAATACTGGCCTTGTCGGGGGCGAACGGAAGCTTACCCAACCGTCTAGACAACCATCTTCTCTCCCGATGGCCGTCTCTACCAGGTCGAGTATGCCCTAGAGGCCATTTCCCACGCCGGCACTGCTATTGGCATTCTGGCTAAGGATGGGATTGTCCTGGCTGCCGAGCGCAAGGTCACCTCAAAGCTGCTCGAGCAGGACACATCAGCAGAGAAGCTCTACGTGATCAATGAGTCGGTATCCCTCTCCCCAGTCATCTCTCTTTCACTTAGGCTGACGCTCTCCCCAGCAACATGATCTGCGCTGTGGCCGGCATGACAGCCGATGCCAACATCCTGATCAACTTCGCACGGCAAGTTGCCCAACGGTACCTGCTGACCTACAACGAAGACATTCCGTGTGAGCAGCTGGTGCGGCGGCTGTGCGATCTGAAGCAGGGCTACACACAACACGGTGGTCTGCGGCCCTTTGGCGTCTCTTTCATCTACGCCGGTTGGGACCCGCAGCGTGAGTTCCAGTTGTATCTGAGCAACCCCTCGGGAAACTATGGCGGGTGGAAGGCGACTAGTTCGGGCGCCAACCACGCGAGCGCCCAAAGCTTGCTCAAGCAGGACTACAAGGAGGACTGCACGCTCGAAGAGGCGTGCGACTTGGCTGTCAAAGTGCTGAGCAAAACCATGGACGCGACGAAGTTGAGCAGTGACAAGAGTGAGTACCAGACTCTCCATCGACGCCGGACGTCCGCTAACTTTGGACAGTCGAGTTTGCTACGGTGGGCAAGACCAAAGACGGCAAAATCTACCACAAGCTATGGAGCGCCGAAGAGATCACGGCGCTGTTGAAGAAGCATGACCTGGCCAAGGACGAGACGACGGAAGAGAAGTAGGATAGAGTCCTGCGTCATATTGACCGCGCGGTAATAGGACTGCTTTTAGTGCTGTCTGATGTGGACTCCTGCCAATATGCCTTACCGTTCCTGCTATGCCAATGTCCCAGGGTATTCCGATTCCAACCGTGTATCTGATCTAAAACCTGCTTACTATAGCTTATGCTATGCCTTATGAATACTGGGAGTAATAATTTTTCGGGGGGTAACAATACTTCTTACGGATCGAGCAGGGAGATTGCCTGGAAGGATCTGCGTCAGCACGCCTGAATTACGATCTTATTTCGTTCAGCTCAAAGCCTACATTTCTGTCCTCTCCCCTTCCCAAGCTCACAGCCTCCTCCTCGTCCCTAACCCGTCCATACCTCGCCGCCGCCGCCGCTTCCTCGATTGGCAGCGGCGCAGCATAGGGCTCGTTGCAGTAGGGGCTGGTAAGCCGGGGCCTGTGAAACATTAGCATCTCCAAGGTCATAATCAAAAACACGGTATACATACCAATATCTCCTGTAACTCCACCACCCGATCGCAAACCCTAATAGAGCACCCACCGAAACGTCCCACACATCATGCCGATAATCCTGCGTCCGACTGACTGCAATCAAAATCGCCCCAATCAACGGTGAGCCGCACACCATCGCCTTGATAAAATCACCTCTCACCACAACAGCTGACCTCTCCTCCCCCTTCTGTCTAAGCACAAACACCTTCGCTTGCCCACACAACCACAAACTGAGATACCCCAGTCCACAAAACGCAAAACTGCTGTGTCCACTAGGGAAGCTGCGCCACCCGTCCTGTAGGATAAAATCATCATCCTGCGTGCACACCTCAATTCCCACCAACTTGTCAGTAGGTGTCCCCTTGGCGGGGATACACCTTGCCAGTAAATCCGGCCTGGGCCTGCCTACAGCATTCTTAATCACCTCCGTGACGAAGGGCGTCAAGATCATGGCGAGCAGGAAGGGCATCAAGCTAAGGTGGTGGTTGCGGGCGGGGGCGCGGCGGAGGAGGTTGACGATGGTCATGACGATCATGGGCGTGGCGAGGGAGTAGAGGAGGGCTTGGCCGAGGGGGACACGTTCATGTTCGGCGTGCGGGAAGGAGATGCGTGTGTCGTGGAGGGTGAAAAGGCGGTGGAAGGGGCGGGCTGTGAAGACGAGCTGAAGGTCGCAGGTTAGTTGGATGTTGTTCTGAAGGTGTATAAGTTCAGTCGTCGGATAGATCGGGTGAGAACCTACATAGGTATATCCCAAAAACAAAGAGATAAATCCAATATAATCAGACGCATAGCTCCTCTGTAATATCATGTCAGCCCCATCCGGTTCTTGCAAGTCATTTCCTTGAGTTTGGAACCTGCCCTCCAGAACCGCCCAATAGCCCCCATTACCTCTCCATTCCCACCTCTTGTTGACGCCATCTCTCCCTACTCAGAGAAAAAAAAAATCGGAGCAACGGCAAGTTAAAAAGACGGCGAGCAAAAGTCACAAATCCAATGCCCAAAATTCCGTAGGGACGAATCATTGGAGGAAGCAAACGATGTTAGGAAATCCCAAGAGATGCTGCGGAAGAAAGTAGGGGAACTGCTAAGGTTTAGGCAGACCATCCAACACAGGGCGGCCCAACAACTTGAGGCGAGAGCAAGGCTGGAGAAAATGAACTTGTCAGGCTGGTTTCAAGGGTCCGCCTGACCCTGGGGAAAGGCCCTGCTGCCCCTGCCGGGTTGTTGGGATCACCCCGCGATAAGACTTGGCTTCGGGAACGGTGGGCTTGGCGGCTGGGGCTAGGTGTTCGTCTCCACCCACTCGTAGCCTTCGAACATCAAGCTCACATCACAACGACGGCACAATGGATTGTGGGAAGCGATCATGATAAAGCCAAAAAAGCAGGGAATATTTATTCATTCGTCCCTTTATCATGATAACATACTTATCAAGTATGCGGCTTCCATACCCGTCACTTTGCACTTGGGTAAGTCCCCCAATAACTTCATGCACGATGCACTAAACACCATTACCCTCGCCCTCGTCACCAACCCACATGCTCGCTCGTAAAGAAATGCCCATCTCATTCATTGTTTAGGTATCAATAATCCACAGCCAACCACTCACTCAGTGAATCAACTCAATCAAGCCAAATCAACCCAGTCAGTCAGTCATAGCAAACACACGTCAGGAGTAAAAAAATGTACGTTGATACAGCCGCCTGCTCTGCTCTGCATTGCTATGCCATTCCCGCCAGACTTGATGACCGTGAAACCTTGGGAAATAAAAGGCCAACCAACCAGATAATACTTCGTACGTGTAAAAAGAACCCGCCATTGCAAGTACAATCCCATCCATTACTTCCTTGTCCATCCATCATGTCAACGAACCAACCATCCATCCGTTTCACACGCATGATGCCATGCCCTATAGTGATAACCGCAATCACGGCCATACCGTACAACAAAGTAAGAAAATCTGGAAGCAGCCATCTCCCAAGCGCCCAGCGTGCTGATGACTCTGTGTACACACTCGATTGAGGAAAGCATATACTTGGGCCCGTCGAACAACAGACCAAATTGCTCCCGGAACCCAATACTGCTGAGGGCGAAGGATGTAAAGCCCGAAATGATGCTGTATTCGTACTCTGATCTTGTTTACTTGACGTGAAGAGACAACGATTATCTCTCAAAGATGTGGGGATGCTGACTCAGGATTCCTCTTCAACCAAACGCTGGACTTCGTCCTGGTTGAGCAGGATGCGATGTCCAAGCTCGTCAGGCTTGTAGCCATCGCGGGCTGCGCCAAAGTCGAGGATCTGCAAAGACTTCGTTAGCAAATCGTTCGTCAAACAAAACTCATTGGATGACATACCTCAAGATAAGTAAGGTTCCCCCTCTGAACAGCCGCCACACACCGGCGCCAGTCAAACTTAACCTGCCAGACGCTGTTGAGATCGGTAAGAAGATCCTGGACGCAGTCGCCTGTCTCGATATCCCACAGCTTGACCGTTTTCTCGCTGCCGGAAATGACCTTGCTTCCGTCATGCTGGAAACATGTGATGGCGCCGGTATGGGCGTCGAGGACCTTCTTACACTTGCCCGTCTCGGGATCCCAAATCCGCAGGCTACTATCCGCGGCGGCCGAGACGAGCCTGCCCTCGCGAAGATCCAGAAGGCCCACCAACATAGAGTGGCCTTCAAGGTTGTAGAGCATCTCGCCCTTGTTGAGATCCCAGATCTTGACGGTCGAATCCATGGAGCCGGAAATGCACCGGTTGCGTCTGTGATCCAAGACAACCGAATACACCTTCTGGTTGTGACCCACAAGTGTGTGCAGCAGCTCGCCTGTGCTGATACGCCAGACGCGGACTGTGGTGTCATAGCTGCCTGACACGAGGGTGTCTCCATGAGCGGCGATAGCGCGAACGGAGTGGTTGTGTCCGGACAGGATCCGGATAAAGTACGGGCACTGCTCGTCATTAGGGGGCGGCCCGGTCTGGATATAGCGCCGCGAGCCCGGCTCGGGTAGGCGCCAAATGCGCAGTTGGCTGTCGCGAGAACCCGTGATGATCAGCGGCTTTGGCGGCATCATGATGGGCTTACCATCAGCGTCAACCTTGCCGGTATCAGAGGGCATGAGGATCTGAAGACAGCGCACAGTACTAGTGTGGCCGTAGAAAGTGTGCGTGCATTGGCCCTTCTGGATGTCCCACACACGAACTGACCGGTCCGTGCCTGCAGACACCAGAGTGTTGCCCTCATACTGCAGCGCCCACACACCGCCCTCGTGACCCTCGAGCCGTTTCCGTAGCTGGCCTGTCTTAGTGTCGTAGACATGAATGAGCGTGTCGTCACTGCCTGTAATAATCTTGTCGTCGTCAAACTGGAGACAGGTAATGACATGGCGAGGATGAGCAGCAAGAGCGATATGCCTGGGCTTGGCGTCTCCGCTCATCCAGCTTCTGCGAATGAGGTAGTGGCGACGATAGAGTGACTTGAACAAGTGAAGCTGCCGTAAGCTCGGAAGACCAATGCCGGGATCAGGGACAGCAAGCGCGGCGGCATTAGCAGCCGAAATAGGGCCTTCAAACTTGAGCATCTTGGCAGTCTGCGAGTTCTTGCCGTCAACTTTCCCGTCGACACCAGCGCGACGCTTGGCCGCCCGCTCGTTAAGACTGGTGAGGGCACGCTTTCGCTTAGCTGCCCTAGTCTTGGGAGCCGGCTCAATCTTCTCGCTCTTAACAACGGATTGCATGAGCTCCGACTCGCTAGCCGTCATCCGGTCGGGCTTGGTCAGATCCCTCTCGTATTCATAAGGCCCATAAGGATCCTGCCAACCCCAGCCTTCCTTAATGGCCCGCTCAAGTTCCCCCGGAGCGAGGACAAACCCATCGCGGTCAAAAAGCTCTTTCCAACCCCTTTCGTTGCCGTCCACAATTCTACGCCAATGTTTCGACACCTGTGCAGCGCGGCACAGGTCGCGATGATCGAGATAGGAGAGAACGTGCCAGCTGAGCTCAAGCGGGAGCTGCTTGAGGAAATCCGTTTTCAAAGCTGGGTTGACCACGTCAGCGACGACATGAAGAGTATTCCTCGAGCAACGCCGGAGAAACTGAAACATCATCCATGTTTTCAGCTTATCTGGCATAGCATCGAAGGTATTAAGCATGGTTGCGGGATCCACGTAACGGGGACGGCCAGATCGTGATCGCGATATCGAATTTTCGTAGTGGACGGGAGAAAGATCCATAGGCCCTGCACCGTCGTGACTATCTTCGGTGATCTGAGTCTCATCTGCCCAGTTTTGCCGAGAACGCACTAGTTGAGTCGAAAAGGATGTCTCGTAGTCGTCGGCATCGTCATCGGCGTGGCTTTGCAATTGAGCGGCTGCTAACGTAGGTGAAAGTCGCGGACTTGGCAAACTGACATCCTGTGCTGCTACCGCGTTAATGCTTCGCCTAGAAGCTGGGCTGCGACCAATGCTCAGCGGGTCATCGGTCGCTTCGAACGGCCGAAGATCGGTATCTGTAATGGGTGGAGTGGCAACATTGCTGAATGCTGCTTGGGAGTCATCCCCAGTCGGACTTGCTGCGTCATAAACGGCTGTAGATTGGCTAACACCCGTATCAAAACTGTCCGTAGGAAAGGGACGCATATTCGTGGATCGGCTAATGGCTAATTCGGAGTTATCTGGAGTTGTAAAAAGTCCAGAGGGCCTGCGTATGGCCTTTTCGGCCTCTCGACGAGACCCACGCGTAGCAGCACGACGGAGCTTGTCTGGCTGGGCATACGCGATGAGTGCGGGCTTAGCGGCAGCAAGGCGCGAACTCCTAGTAAGCATGGGGGTGTGGATAGGCGAAACTGCCCGGATTATTGATCTGCGCGACCTACGCGGCTGTAGGAGCTCTGGAGGAGGGACGGGAGTTTGCGAGGCAGCCGCCATGGGGCTCTCTATACCGGGCTCGACTTTTATGTCACGAACGTAGTCGGTACTCTGTGACCGCCGAGCCTGAAGTTGGGCCGTCGTGTGAGCAGGAGAGTGCACAAAACCAATGATGCCACCCGCAGTGCTCACCTGAGAATCCAGAATGTCGTCCTCTTCTTCGTCTTCATCCCAGCCCACTGTCTGAAAATCGTCGATCTCGAACGTCAATCGTTGCAGTTCGGGCGGGGTGGGCTTCGAGGCAAGGGGATACTCTTTGGAATCGAGCGAGCGGACGTCGCGAGGTTCGCGGAGAAAAATAGGCGGGTAGGACCGCTTTGTTGTGGTTGTGGTAGTGACTGTTTTTGTCTCGATGCACTCGTCGGCAAACTGCATCATGCGATGTGTGACGGTGGCCTCGTCTTCTTCGATGGTCATCGAGACCTTATGACTTGACCGTGACCGGCGGGCCTCCATGTTTATTTTGGCGAGGAAGGGGTATAAGGCCGAGTCGCGGGAGCTGAGGGGGTTGTGGAGAGTGTAGTGGGTGGTTGGGAAGGCTGAGGCTGCCGAGAAGGGGAAAATTAGAGGCTTGTACTCCGAATATGTTGCAGCCAAGGCCTGTTCAACGTCGGTCAAACTGACTGCTGGCGTCGCTAGGGCCGAGAAAAAAAATGAGTTAGGGCTGTTCTGGGTCGGTTCAACGCGTCCCAGACACGGAGCGGCCGACCGTCTTCCAGAGCGTGTCACACCCAAAAGGAGTCCTCCGCCAGTTACCGCGCGTCCAGCAAGTCAAGGCCGGTGTATCATGGTACGTATCCCCCCACTGCACGTCACGATAAAAAACAGCGATGGGTGATGTGGCCGATCAGGGGCAGACGTCGAAAGTCTCAAATTCACGGAAGATGAGGCCAGTGGGGTCGCTGAGTGCACGCTTTTGCCCTGGGGCGTCGGTCGGAAGCAGGACTCTGGGGACAGCGGCAGTGATCTGGGAGGCGATCCGGGTTTCTAAAAGTCGGTTTCAGGCTGGCCCATCCACGAGTCGAGAGAAGGGATGGCGTACAAGAGATTGATAGATAAGATGCAAGAATAGTGGGCAAGAAGTGGCTGGAAAGGGCCAGGTCTGTCCGGCGTTGTAGGTGAGGGATGGAGATAGAGATGGTGAGAGCGGATGGCTCCTGCCCTTTCGCTGAAGTGAGGTGACGGTTGTGAACCAGGAGTCAACCGAGAGGCAGGACGCAGGAAGCAGCGCAGGAGGACGCAGGAAGGCCATGGCCCACAGATCCACTGCTTCCCTCAGGGCGGCCCACTCAGGCCAAGACCTAACTTGGCAGCCGCCAACTCGCTGCGATTCGCGAAGCCCGTGCCCACCGCGCCTACCGTGCCACCGTCATCCCGTGCTTCCAAGTCGCCTTTTCGGACAGAAAAAATTCAGCTGCAGGCGGCGTGACATAGCACGTCGGCCACAACGGCCATTCACTCGAGTCTATCCATGTATTGACGGATTTAATTGGCATTTTGACTGAACGGTCCTCCCGAGGCTCTTTTGTGGTTGCCCATCGAGGACCCATTCGCTAGAAGCAAAAGTTTGCTTGGCCACGTCTTTGTCAGGGAAATTGCCTTTCCCGTCCGCCGTACCCCGTTGCTCCACGTCGCGCCGCGACCCCTGAGTGGGGGCGCACCAGCCACCTGGAGCCTGCACAGCCCACATCAACCCAACGCTTGGAACCTCAAACCCCATGGTAGAGCGGGAAACATCTGCACAGTCACTTTTCAAGGGCCTTTCCTACGTACACAAAGACATCCCTAACAGTTTTTCGCCAATATCTCTCTGTCCTTCAATTTTTTCATGACGTCTACGTTTGCTTTTAGTTCAAGGTTCGGGTGGGGTCACAGCACGCCAAGCCACGCGGAGGCGGGGCCACGGATCTCCCAACCAGCCTTGTGGATCTCGAGATTGCGCTGGTTACATCCGCCGATGAAGTGTTCTCTTGGGAAAAGGCATGATCGCGATCGGAAGGCGCAAACGTAAACAGGGGTTTGCACGGCCGAGTGTGACGGTTTGCGAGCTGTCGAGATCCGATCGACGATCTGATGACGGAGACCGAGGCATCTGCCGTTCTGTAGGTAACCCAGGGCTTGTGGGGTCATGGCTCGGGAACACCGTAGGGTCCTGACTCGTCCGGGTCTCTTGTACTCCGATCTCCATGATGTCGGTTTCTACGGTGGCTAGCCCATATTGACGACTTCGTACTGGTGATCAAGGTTGCCGTTTGATCCAATGCTTAGCTGCTGAAGCACTTGTTTCGAGTTCTTCCAGATCGTCCCGAGCAGCCCTTGGCCAAGCCCTGATCAAACCCAGTCTGCTCAAAGCATGCGTCGCTTAGGCCAAAACTAAGGACGAAATCACCATCTGCCAAGTAAGATGGTGTTTTCCCACCATTGAATCTCAGTAAAGTGGCGCATGCGAAAGTCGATCACAACTGTAGGTGGGAGCAACGATGACTGCTCCTGCTTTCGTCTTCTCTCGCGCCGGCTGTTTGCTCCTTCCCGGACAGATGTCAAATCTGCAGGCAGCCGTTTCACTGGGGGACATTGGCTTCAGGCTGTCAATTGAGATGCGACGCGAGAGGTGATGAATAGAATCTGCTGGGAGACAGCTATAGTTCTTTAATACACATTTTACATCGTCGAGAGCTTTTATGCACGACTTCTAGGCAGTCTCTCTTGGGGAATCGAATGCTCTTCAAACTTTCAGTCATGGATATCCAACCAGAAAACGGCTGGTTCACCACAGCGGTTAGACCACAGCGAGATTTTGAGCTCCGCAAAGTTCTGTTTGGCGCTACTGTAAGGCAAACTGGCACCAGGAGATGGCTGGCAAATTGACTGACATACGAATAAGATCAGCCAAATATTATATGCCAGGTATATTACTTCCGCCCGAAGAGGCCTCTGCTTTCTTGTCTGCTATACTCTAATGATGGCCTGCAAATCTAGACACTCCTTTCCGCCTCACTGTTTCCAGGTCATCCCGATCGACAACTTCACTTCTCGTTCTTTTACAGACATGGTTACCGGGGGTTCGCCTCTTCAGGTTTATGAGAAAGAGCTCCTACGAGACGAAGGCTTTTCGGTGTTTCTACGGCATGGCGCCGACTACGGAGTTAGCCGTTTCTTGGGAATTTTGGTAAGAAAAACCTTGAAGCTTGAGTACCTGGCTAACATTGATTCCGAAAGATCGACGACATTTTTCCCCTTCTAGAGAGTGAGCAGCTTGTCAGCTTCCGTATCATATATCTTAAAGAAAAAACATGGGTACAGGACAGCCTTTCTGAACATTACACAATCAATTTGAAGTATGAGTCCGATGGAAGGTGTGTGATCGATGTCTGGAGGGCTGGGATTGGAAAGATCTCCACCTCAACAGGTAATTCTGAACTGTGGATTCTGGGAGATTATCTGAGTCGTCTTCCATCGTGGAAGGGTAAGCCGCCTGCAATCTCATTATTATCCGTGATGGAGTGCTAAATAATACAGACAACAAGAGCTGGACATTAGCTTTCCACGTCAAAGAACGTCCAGATGATCCTTTGATAGGAGTCTGGAAGTTTGGTCAAACAGAGTTCAATGATGCCAACTTGATACTTCAGCAACAAAGCGAGTATACGTATGACAGAATTATCAAGTTCGAGTGAGCCAAACTCTCTCGCACGTTAAATCATTGGGCTAACTTCATCAGCATCATACCACCGTCTTTTGCCATTCCGGAGCGCCCAGCCATTCAGGAGCATGTGATTTCCAAACTTCCCGACCCGGTGGACGAGACGGTCCTTCAACCAGAAGGTGAATTACAGCATCACATGGCAGCTGATTCAATTCCAATCCCACAGCCACAAGCAATGCAGCAATCAGAGGCAGACATCGAGCTCAGGCCTTTGTTTGGGTGTGAGAATGAGCCTAATTTTGCAAATGCATCCATGCCTGAATCCGAATGTGAAGTTCCAGCTGAGCCTGATCCACACCCTGAAGTTGAACACCCTCTTAAACATGAATGTGAACTTCAGCAGCAGCTTCAACCAAAGCGCCAAAAACGAAAGCCGTCCAAACGTACAGCCGAAATTTACAAAAAAAGAGCAAAGCGCAACCAATCATCAAAGCTAGCTCAAAAGACTCAACGCTCCCAATCCCTCAGATCAGCCAAGCAGCCAGCCAGTATGCAGAGAACTTCTGCAGAGCCGGCTGCACCAAAGAAACAAACACAAAACAGGGGTTCAAGAATTGGAGCTCCCAAACGGAAGCCGAAGAAACCTGTGGTGCGTTTACGTTTTAAGCGATCCTTACCACTGCCGAATCCAGTAACTGATAGATTACAGCAACTAGATGACATGCTGTCCAGTTTGCCAGCAACACAAGTTATTGGGGACAGTCAATCTCTTGGTCTGTTAACTCAAACGCTTAGCCAAAATCAATCACAACCCATGCTGAAAAAGCCCCGTAAGAGGCTCACTAATACCATCTGTTCTCCAACCCCTGAGACCTTTCCCCTGCTGGACGGCGTACAGTTGTCTCCCGAAGGCATGATCCTCGAAGAACGGAACATTCTCCCTCAATCACAGCTCGAATCCCAGGAAAGCATGTTCGGCCAAATTCAAGATGATGTGTCAGAGATGTGTCTCAACCCTCGTTGCATTCCTGCGTCACAGCTTTTCCGTCCGGATAGTCTGCTGGAGTCGCAGGCTCGTCAGCAAGACAATCTGATCGGTATTGCGCTGAGTGACGATGATGAAAGGATCATTGAAACCACATCTGAGGCAGAGGAGGAAGAAAATTCGGTAACTGAGGCGCACAAGGAGTTTCGGTTCTCGCCGCAGACTGTCGAGCGAAGAAAGATGATGTTTTATGAGATTCCGAGCAGTGAAGATTAGGTGGTAAATGATACAAAACGGTTTCCTGGAGGATGCATGATACATGGTTTGCAATTTATTTGCTGGGCCGACGGATATATGGCTGATCATGATGAGTTCTAGTGAGATAGAATTACTTTTGGCCAACAACAGGGCTTCTTGCTAGGTCGTTGCCTATCAGATAACGATTAATGATGCTATAAACTTTTTGGGAGAGGTCATCATCGTGCGCTCATTGTTGCATGTGTGTCGAGAGGATGGTGGCATACCGTCTGAACTGTCGGCTCACCCCGAAGGTTGCTGGGACAATGGTGAGATGCCTTGATGACTCATCTCAACGATAAAGTCTCCGAAGGCGTGACACATTTTTGTTTTTAAATGCCTTAACAGAAGTATGTATGTCTGAAGTATGTTGCCTGATCTACGAAAATTATGAGTATGGGCTTGGGTATGGACTCTGTCTTGTAGCTACTGTTTATTTACTTACCCCTGCCAAGATCGCCTCTTGGCATTTGTCTTGTGCTCTCTTCATCAGGTTTGAGGGCCTGCCGAGTTACTTGCAACATCACCCGGATGGATAGACTGCTACTGATATGTTACTTAAGATGAGCCGAAATTGGCCAAGGTATATCGAGGACTTCCTCTTTGATATTCAAAATGATGGATCAAGGAACACAAGGGCAAAGAGAAACAGAAGGGGTCACGTCACCACTCGGGCATCAACGAAAGAGTGAGCGAAGATGGGTGGTGCTTCCAACGGATAAAGGAAGAGTGGAAAGGACATCAGCGTTCATACTAGTATTGCAGGAGATGATAGCAAGGCGGTGATGCTATTATTGGACTCAATGAGGTTCTAAAGGACTGAGAGATTTTTGGGCAAAGTTCGATCGCAAAGGCCTTGTTTAAGATTTGGACAGTCAGATCGGTGAAATATCCTTCCATAATATTATTGCGGTGTTATTCTTAGCATGGATGCCATTTCACCTGAAAACCAAGTCCCTGAGTTATGAAGCGAAATCATGAGGCCAACATGCTTGGAGCCAAAAACATCGAGAGGTACAGACTGCAGTTCATACGCTTCCTCATTGCATGCCGTTCTATTCTTCCCATCGGTAGACTCGTCCAACTCGTTTGTCATAACTATTTTGATATCCCAATATTCGTGGAACGATATGGATGCATCCAAAAGACGAAGATCCCAAACCGGACCTTAAGGCCAAAAAGCAAAACAAAACCGCAGAAATAAAATGTGTGACATGCAAACGCCATATCGGAGCGAAAATAAGAAAACACGAAACGAAAACCAAGAGGCTAATGCAAAACGTGTGTCGTGGATGGGATGATGTCAGATCCCTCTGACCAACGGAGGGGGGAGATATAAATAACCACTCCCACCCTGCCAACAGGATTCATTTCCCATTTTCATCCTGTGTGATGCCCTAAACCCTGGGTTAAGCATCTTCCAAGATGGCAATTCCTTGAATGCAAGACTCCAAGGTCCACACCTCACCCATAGAACCAATAGTAAGTCGTATACGGCACACTCTGCGCACCAGCTCCGGCAACCTCGCACTTTTGTGCTACCCCTCCGGCCGTAATAACCCGGTAGACTTTGCTCACACCTTGTGACAAGCCCTTGCCGTTATCCCCCAGCTCCAGCCACGAGACCGCCCCAGTACCGAGGATTCCCTTGTCCGCATTCCTCGGGGCATCAACAGCGCCGGTCTTGGCGACGCTAGCCTTGAGGTTGGCTATCTTCAGGTCGAATGTCGGTGTGGACTGGGCATCGAAGAAGTGATGGCCTAGAAATTTGATCTCTGGGAGACTGTGGAGACGCAGAGAAGAGGGCTCCGGGAACGGATTAGCTGGGTCGGCACCGAAGTGCACTGTTGGCAGAGGGTTCAGAGGGAGAGGGTTTGTCCACAGCAGAGTGGATGGGAGCTTATTCCAGACGATGGGGGAAAGGGTGTTACGACCAGTGGCGGAGGGATGGAGAGATGTGACGTCGTAGAGGACTGCCAAGGCGCCGGTCGCTTTGGCTTCGCCGGTTGTCGACTCGCAGGTGTAGTTTTGGATGCCGTGGCCAAGGGCGATCTTTTTTAGTGTTAGTGTCGGGGGCGGCGGAGGGAGTTCTGTGCCTGATAGATGTTAGCTGTTGAAGACCAGATAGTCGTAGTGCCGGTGAGACTTACCACCACCAACTTTAGGAAGTGTAAGAGTTGCGGGTGGTCTGCAGCTTGGAGCAGCAAAGCCTGCAACCGCAAATGAAGCAAAGAGCTTCCACACGGAAACCATTGTGATGTATGAAAACAGTACTTCAAGAAAAAAACCAGAAGGCGTATCCGATGTAAGTTAGACTGCTTCCAGAGCAGTTTTCTTCTAAACTACGTGACTTGAAGAGATATGTAGAAGTGGATGGAAGCAAATGAACTCAACCCAAAGAAAGGAAAATGTTAAGAGTTGTGGTGACCAAGCCTGCCGATGGACTGAGAAGTTGAAGATGGGAAGACTCCAGGCCTTATATCTCCTTGCACCACAATAAAAATGGCTTGGAGTAGTGAGCAGGGCTGTGGTCTGGGAATCCGTAAGAGGATAGCTCCTACAGCTCTGCCAATGCCACTCCGAGATCAGAAGTCAGAACTAAACTCCGAAGATGTGGGATGAATAAGGGTTAGTAGAAAGGGAATGTGCAAACGGAGCGAGGAAGCAAACGGGGACATATACTGGATCTTAAAGAACGGACTGTGGGAGTACACTTGTACATGCACGAAAAGCGAATCCACAAACCTGCAGTGGCCCGGGTTCGTCTGTCCTTGTGATGCGAGCGCTCAGGAAGTACAGGCCTCACTCAAGGAAGGCTTCGTAATCTGGAAGGACGGAGACAAGGAGACAAACGGGACCCGTCGGCGCGGCGAGCGAGCAAAACGGCGCTTCCGTCAGCGAATCTCTGGAAGCTCTGTGGGGAAAGACGACGGCGGCCAGACAGGGGGACGGGAAGATGCAGGCGCTAAGGCGGCACGGCCGTACGTACCCAGCATGCCACGTCTCGAAAGCTGCACGATGCCCCCAGAACGTTCCATCGCCTGCGAAGCATCGCATATGCGAAGGTCAGTTCGAGATGAAGGGTTTGCGCAGACAAGTGCGGGATCTCTGCGTTCCTTGTGACAGTCTGTTGTGCTAGTTGATAACATCGCCGACTCCAAGGACCTTTGCTTTAGGCGCTGGATGTGGGTAGCGCAAACCCCTTCGGTCCGCGGTCCGGGGCTAGCCCTGTCCAACGTCTTTCTGGCCGGGACGGGCTGGTGCACGTCTTACATGACTCCGCCGCTTTTCATGTGGGCTACTAATATTATGCTGATGTAAAATTGGCGAATTGAAGATGAATTTTGGCAACGCGCTATCACGATTTCTAAACAGTTCTTCCAAGCCCCCGCTCCCGGACGCAACACAGTAACCGCCTGGCCTTGACGATAGGCCGCCTGACCTGGGCTGTAAAATGAGGGTTCGCCCAGCGCTAGAGAACAGAACAGATTGCTGGTTTCTGGGTTTGGTCCGCAGCCACGGCGTGGGATCCCGAGAACGCCACACAGAGAAGAACCAGGCAACGAGGCTTCAGCTGTGACTGTAGTAGAATGATGAAAGCAACAGTCTTTCTCCCAACAGCCTTCTGAATTAACATCGAGCTGTGCGCTCCTCAATAGTTCGGTGCGCGGGAATGAAAGCACCAAACACGCGAGCGTTGCAACTGTTGTGGACTCCACAAAGTATAGGGCGGCTAACAGATCTGGCTTGGCTTCTTGGCTGGTGAGCTGTTAAACTCAACAGATCAAAGAAGCTTGTTCTTGTTTTGGCATAGTCTGTGCGTTATCGCGCTTGTTGCGGCCAAACCTTAAAATTTTTTTGTATGTCCGTCGCTTTGGCTCGGTTACAACGTCCGATCTTGATGCTTTGAGATCTTCGCCGTGGATACCTTTCTCGTAGTCGTCTCGCTGGGCTCTGCATGTACAATTGGAGCACTTCAGCGTACATTGAGATTTCTTGTCAGCCCGCTTTGTGGCCTGTGATTTATAGGACATCGGTGACAGGGGCGTCCGCACCACCTGTCCGCTGCAACGAACGTTCCTGACTTGCTTCATCCGACCTCCACCTCTCTTCACCACGAGCCCGACAGCATTCCATGCATACTTGCTCGTTGACGCTATAGATTCTTGGATCTGGAAGCAGTAAAGGAAAGTTCATGAGCGACCGGATAGCTCCGTCCTCCATGGCATGGAGTCATGTCCGTGTTTCATGGAAATGGCTTGATTCTCCCCAACACCTTCTATCCTTCCTTTCGCCTGTAGGTGTAAGGGAACAGTTGTGACCTTCTAGATTTGGGATGATGACAAAAACAAGCAAGGATCTACATCACTATGCTAACAATTACCGATGTTGAAACCGATCACGCTCCAATTTAGCCTTAAGATCAATGAAAGGCAGTACACAATCTTTTAGAACAGCAGCTGAGGATTTCAAGATGGTGATCCTAAATGCGAGCATATATGTGTCTTCCGCAAGTGGCAAGACAACGCAGACTCGAGTGGCTAGTCTTCCATTGTCCCGAGACTTCGGGAAACTGGAAGCATTGGTAGCTTTCCCGACTCCCCATCGCAGATCCAAACACAAGTTTCTCGAAACCTTTTCAAAACCGAAAATATCCGTTTCAAGACCGCTTGTAAGGAAGCCTATCCGCACAGACACGGTGTTTCGAAACATCACCATTAAGCAGCCTTGCATTCAGCTTTCTTTCCTGTGCCGGTCGGATATGACTTTTTGACTCCAGCTCTTACATTCGGACCGGTTCGCAATCTCCGCGGTCCAGCGTGGGGTACACTGCCGGCCCCGGGTAAGGCTCTGGAACATGTATGCACTGACATCATCTGCGATTTCGATCGCCCGCAAGTGTTCGTTTCGAGGTCTTTTTACCCGGGTTTGGGTGTAGTGCTGCTAACGTGCGTTTACTGGGATAAATTGGGTTCTTCAGATCTTTCTCTTGGCCTTGTCGGCAGAGGAATGAGGCTTGAATAGTATACATGCTGCCTTGAAATTTCTTTACGTTAGTCTGACTATGCTCCATGCTTCATGGCATTTTGAACGCTTCCAATTTCCTAACGAAGTGCTTTCGGCTCCGTTAAGCAGGATGTCGCCTAGGAGAGGAATCTCCAAGCTTTCTTTCTCTGAAAAAAATGCGAATAACGCCCACATCCAGGACCAGTCACCTCACCCACGTGGTCATCAACATCCCGGCAACTTGCATCATGATGTCACCCTGAATATCATAACACAAACATCGATGATCGAACGTTTATGCGAGCAATCGGTGTTTGCACCGCCACTGCTTTCCTAAATATCCTTTGCTGGGGTCTGGCGTAAGATGAGCCAATCGTAGAGGCGGCAGCGCAACACTCGGCGCTTAATTGATGGGCTCTGGGCAGTCTGACCACCACCATCGCCAATTACACGCAGCAACTTGCATTTGGGACCAGTGCGATGGGTGTGGCGATCAGCTCTAGGCTTTTGGCATTGAACCGATGGGATTCTTTGTTGCCTGTTTGATAGTTAAGAACCAAGCCGCGTGGATGTTGGCCGACTGTAGCAACCGGGATACTTTCCGCTGTGGGGCTCTTAAACGCTAGAGACGCGATAGCCGCGCTTTGGCGACGGGCTGTCAGCGTGAAGGGCGTTCAATAACATGATCCTTCTTCACGAGGCCAACGAGACTGCTTGCTTGCTGACAACGAAACCAACAGATATTTGGGTAATGAGGCCGAGCGCGGTTGAGGTGCCAGGCGTGTTTTGCTAGCGGTGCCGATTGCGACTGGTGGAGTGGTGTTCATTCTTCCGCTTCGAAGAGTTATCTCTATCCCAATCATGCGCCAATGATATCTCACGCTGTGAATGATAGGTCTTCTGGCCAAAGATTTCATAGCCACGTACATCGAGAGATGAGGAGGAGGGAGCTGTCACAGCGCTGGCATAGAGCCTTCTGTGCTCGCATGAGGCTTGCATTTCTGCAAGGATCTTACACACTTTCACTTGCTCTTGCGGCGCGACAGTTTCCCGAAACCACTTCCTCCAGTGCCCCCTCTCCTCCTTTAACAACCCACTTGCTGGCCGCCTAGGCCCTAGAGCTTTTTGCACTCATACCAGCTACTTGAAAAATAGAAAATCCCAACTCGGACTTTCCGGCTCAACCAGGGACCATCAGACAGGACAAACCATCCCCATTCTAACGTCCTCCCCGCTCTCTCTCACGCATAACTCTACAATCTCGAACGATGCGCACCCCTGATGACGAAGAATGAAAATAAGAAACCTCTGTATGGACATCTACATACCTTACTCTCTCCCTCCTAGCCCATCTTTTTTTTCCCCTACATCTCTTCCCTTCTCTAACACCACCCCTTTTATCTCACGGATATACTCCGGTTATCCTTCTTGCGTTTTCCTCGCGTGTACACAGGTTAAACTAGTCAGTGCATATTTACCTTTTGGCCGCTGGTGTCGTGGGCACGACTGAGCACCGTTATGGGTGATACGAGTCGAAAATGCATTTCAACTCAATTCGATTCTTTCACTTTTCTTGAACCCGTACAGGTCCATACCATCGTGCCACTTGAGCGCGATATCCTGCCCATCAGTCATTACATCAAAGTCAATCAATATCACCTCAGGGAATATTGAACACGCCGGTAACTTTAACCCAATAACAATTGTTGGATGCAAAAAAAGATGGTGATGTGGATGGGAGTATTGGGCGTTGCCCTGCAGGACACGCGGCCCTGAGGGAATCTGTCAAGCACTATGAATGCCGCAGAATAACAACACTCTGCCTTCTAAACTACACACGCGTGAGGGCGAATGAGCATGGTTCTTATATAAGGTCAAGTGTGCACCTGACCTCAGTGGAGCACAGGCTGACCCAAGCTGGTCAGCGGTGACCACACCGTGGTCACTTGCAGCTAACAACAATGTACCTGGTGATGACTAGGTTTTATTGATACCATCAAGTTAGTTTTCTTAATCTTTAACTCAGTCGTGTTGGATGAAACCAACCTTATCTTGCCAAACCTCTTCTGCACTACGTCTAAGCGAATCGTGAATGAAAAGCAAGCATGAGGCTCATCAATGCAACATAGTTCAGCTCGAAGAATGTATTGACCTTGATGTCCTCATGCCATTTTGTCACACACATGGGGCAATCAAGAGATTCTCTTCACCGATATGTCCAATCTCTCCCAAGCCAGGAGAAATTAGATTGGGCTAAGCTTGAAAAAAGCTGTAATCTTGTGAGACAGCAAGATTTTCACCACATCTGAATTGATGCAGCATGCATCAACAAAGTCAAGCAGTGCTGAGTTATCGGAGGCCACTAATTTGATGTACCGTTGATGCGCCGAGTCAGGGTGGTGCTATGTCTATCTTGTTGATGTGGATTATGATAAGGGCTTCGGGACCAGCCGTTAGTTTACGTTTGGGTGGAAGTTGTAGGAGCTTATTGCTCCCAAACAAGTTGGTTTCTATACAGAAAGCTGGCGATACCTAGGTGGAAAAACAGACAGTGCTCTGATTCCACTGATATCTGAAGCCAGCCTAGTCGATAAGTGCGTTCTTTCCGGAGAGGTACCATTGAGCCAAATCAGTGCTCCAAACATGAATTGGGTGTCAGCACATCAAACAAGGAAGACCAGGCTTATTGTTTGCTCGGTCTCTTTGACGTTGATATGCTGTCACACGGACACGGCAGTCCAAGGAAAAGGGGTGTCCACTGTTACCTATGCCCTTGTTATATGGCGAGGGCGGTAAAGCCTTCCTTAGACTTCAATGGGAGATTATCAATTCTACGCATGATCCATCCAATCTGGCATGGTACTGCGCTGGCCCGGATGATATATACGCACGATGGCCTTGGACGGCAGAGAGATTTTTCGACTGTTCCTGCACCATCTCCATTACTTCAAACCTCTGGAGATATCTGACCAGCGACCTCCCTCTTTTGTGTCTTGATAGCGAGAGACTAAGGAGCATAGAGCGTAATGGTAACTCTGTGGAGTTTTTGGGTATTCCAAGCAAACAGCGCAGTATGGAAAGTCAACACCGTTCACGGTTCAAGATGACGATAATTACAAAATCGTTTTGCTATGTCAGTTTGGGCTCCAACCTGGAAGACTTCCGATAGTTACACTTGTTAGGAAGCATACTCGCGAATTGGATCTTGATATATAAAACCTAGTGACGTTTTTTCACGTACATGATCCAAACGAATTATCTTTAAAGCCAGGCCTCCCTTAGACCCAGACATCATTTCGAAACGATGGTTTACAAGAAAGGATGGTCTTCGCCATCCCAGTTCCGACGTTGGATTAAGATCTGAACAAGGCTGTATGTCTTAGGCTCTATCAGAAGAATTGAGCCTTGCCTTCCTCCTTACCTTCCTCCTATCAAGAAAACTTGCCTGTGCCGGATAGACACTGTCGAGTATAACCTGCACTTTGTGATTCTATTTTGAACAACCCTATGGTAAGGCCAGTAGTCATAAAGCCTTTGGTATTCAGACCAACGTTAATAATATCGAAGGACGAAGATATAAAGTTGTCATTTGAGAATATGGAACGCCAACTCGATGGATATGATTGGATTGCGTTTTGGGTCCTGGTTTTCCTTGAGCTTGGAGCGGATATGCCAACATTAAGCAACTATCAACGGGAGATTTGGTCTCTGTGGACTGAAGAAAAGTGCTGGGATGGCTTTCAGGTAATTTGAAAACTTCGAAGAAACACCTTCCTGGTTAAACGGATAGTTGAAGCTCATTGCTATGTTAGTCGAATGTTCAGGGGCTGCTTACGTGCGACTTAGGCACCAGCTAGCTATAACCCTAACCCTGGCTGCCGAGATGAACGATTCCGGCCCCACGTTGCAAAAAAGTGCCCAACATCAGATTTCGCAACCGAACCGCATTCTCAAAAACTAATTTTGGCCAGCAGCCCGAAAACCAATCCAATGGTTCAAAGGAACACCATCTCGAGATCGCTGCTCGGGCTAGTCAGCACCGAGCGCGAGGGTAGCGGGAATCGGAGGAGGAAGCGCAGCGATTTCCGAACCTCGGCTCTTACTCTTTCAAGATTGGCCAGATCTTGTTGGGTGACCTGTACCCCACGCGCGACCCCGTCGGCGCGAACATAAGCGCATCTTACCGCAACTTCCGTGTCCACACAGCCGCAGCAGGGTCAGACCTGTCACAGCGACGCAATCGACGGCGATACAGGCTCCACGACCTAGGAACGCAGCAATACGACAGGCTGGCGGTGCGAGCAGGTTCGGACCAACTGGCGCCAGTGATTTGGATTGCGGGAGCCCACTTTTAAGAGCCGGGAATCTCCACTCCCCCGCGACAGCGAAAGTGGCTTCAGAGAAAAATGGTGGTTTAAAACACGGCCCGATCCTTCCGGCGTGAGGTGATGCTCCTTACTTGTTTTTGAGCAACCTCTGTTTTTTTCTTCTTTTTGGTTGTCGTCGCGGTTCTGTCGTTGACTTTGTCGTTGTCGTCCGTTTCCTGCTATTTGGCATCACACTCCTTGACCTTCGGGCAGCATCTCGACGTCCTTGACATCATACCGTCCCTCCCCAAAGCCCGCCCCTGAGTCCCAACGGGACTGTTGTCAAGATGGGTGTCGGCACGCTCTCCCTCTTCTACCCCGTATTCCTGCCCATGAGCGCGGCGGCTGTGGCCTACGCTGGCCACCGCGCCATGCAGGTCGACTGGTCGATAGTGGTGCATCAGTTCCTCACTGGCCCTGGCCGTACGAGTCGTATCCTGCTGTTGATCTTCATCATCCTTAACTGGAAGAGTTTACCGCTGGCCTGGACGGTACGTTGCCTTATTACGATGCCTTCACGTCATAGTTACTAACGTCAATAGGTCCGCGTTTTCCACACTTTCCTTTACCACCTCTTCCGTCGTCCCAAGTCCCTCCCGCAACGTGCCCTCTTCCACTACAGTATCGCTTCCTCGCGCACATCCCTGCTCGAAACAGACTATAACATTCACAAGTCCAACAGCACCTACTTCGCGGACCTAGACGTTGGCCGTTCCCATCACGTCACTCATTTGCTTGGTCCCGCGATCCCCATCATTGCCAACAATGAGAAAAACAAGCTCGTTCTCGATAAGGAGGGTAAGGTGGTCAAAGGTAGCTTCGGCATTGGCTTGGGCGCAGTTTTCTGCTCCTTCCGTCGCGAAATTGCCCCGCTGCAGGGATACGAGATGTGGAGCCGCATTCTGGCGTGGGATCGCAAGTGGTTGTATATTATCACGCACTTCGTGGTGAAGGGCAAGGTCAAGCCGACGAGCTGGGACGGCAAGAAGGTGGGTCCAACCAGGCCAAAAATCGTCCGTAGCGAGGACGGGAAGGAGGTCAAGGACGAGGACTGGAGCAAGTACATTTTTGCGACGGCCATCTCGAAGTATGTCTTTAAGCTGGGCAGGTTCACGGTTCACCCGGCGCTGGTGATTGAAGCGGGCGGTTTCTTGCCGGAAAGGCCTGGTGAAGGATGGAGGGGCGGTCCTGAGGGGGTTGGTACCCCTGATGACCTGGGAGAGATTGATGAGAATGGTGAGTGGGATTGGAGGAGGGTCGAGTATGAGCGCAGGAAAGGCATGGAGTTCGCGCAGCACTTTGCTGCGTTGGATGGCATCAACGCGCTGTTTGATGGTGGTGAGGATGGTGTGGTTGGAAGCTTCCCTGGTCCGCTAGGCCTGTGAAGCCCCAAGGGGCTTGTCAAGTGATAGCCTGAGGTATTTTTGAATTACCTATTTTGCCCATAATACTAGACTCATAGACTTAGACATGCAATGGTCGATTAGTGATCATAGAATCTGTCCTTTTAGTCTTTTGAAAACCCAACGGTTATATATAGAACATTCGTTAGATGTATCTATGCACATATCGAGTGTTGACTGATCTCCAACCTCGGCACACAACCGGCTTTGGTGCGTCGGCGCCCACGGCAGCTGTGGGCCTTGTCCGTCTCTGGTGTCCACCGACCCGGGGGCCTGGCCTGGCCGTACTAAACCACGGGGATTCCCTTTCACATGCCTTGAATCGGATTTCCGTCGATCTCAATACTCAAATCGAATTGAGTTCATCGCAACTTTTTTTTTCCATTACCAGTTCTAGAAGCTACACTGCAGCCTCATACATAGATACATACCTCCTTATAAAGTCACACGTACCACGCCATCATTAGGATCAGGGGTTCAGTCAGCTCACTACTTCACTGCAAGTTCTCGCTCTCACAATGTCAGAAACACAACAACTCCCATCAATTCAACCATCAACCCCCTCCCCAGCCCAATTCATCCCCCCACCACCTGCGAACCTCACAACCGCCAACCTCCCCCAAGAAAACGCCCGCGCCGCCGCCGCCCAAATTGCCTTCTTCCGCGCCATCCCCTGGTGCAATGCACTCTTGTCCCGTCCGCGCATTGTCATCGACCAGTCAGTCTCCCGCCAATTGAAGCCCCCGACCTCGGGGCTGGATACGCTTCTGTCTAAGACTCTCAACACGTTGAGTACCATCCCGGCGTACGTGACTTTTTATGTTCTCCCGGAGACAGCAGAGGATCTGATCGGAGAAGTGCATTCCCTCCTGGCGCTGGGGCATGATGTGAATGGGTGGGAGGGTATTTGTCATGGGGGGTTGGTAGTCACACTCATTGATGAGGTAATGGGGCAGGTATTTGCTGTGAACAGGAATTCTGGGAGGCTCAAGGGAGGGGATGATGTGATGCCTGTGACGGGGTGGTTGAACACGAGGTTTGAGCGGCCCGTGAAGACGGGGAGTGGGAGAGAAGGGGATGAGGTGAAGGTTGTGCTTGTGAGTGCGAGGTTGGTGAAGCGCGATGGGAGGAAGTTCTTTTTGGAGGGCGAGGTTAGGGCTGATGAGGGACGGGTGGTGTGTGCTAGAGGGGAGGCGTGTTTTGTGTTGGTGAAGGAGAAGTTGTGAGCTTGGGAGAGTACCTATGGATGTGAAGGGTAGGGTTATGGATTGGAAAAGTGTTGGTAGGGGAAGGGGCCATGAGTTTGAGAATTCGGTTTCGGCGTGGAGGATGGCAAGATCTTGATGGGCGAGGGCAAGGGGATATGTTTTGGTTTGTGAACAAAGCTATTTGGCATACATTCAATGTTTTCGGCCACGCCATTGGGCAAGATCGTTGTGTTAATGGGGGCCATCAAGGCTGGTAATAATATCCCAGCGTTGGATCGGCTGCTAGCAATAGCGACATCCTGTATAAAGTGATCTGTTAAGCTTCTGTGCCTCCTTTATACAGAGCATAAACGCACGGCACTTTAATATCGACATCACCTGCCCAGCCGGAGCACATCTGCCGATCTTCCTTGTCAACCTTTCGGATGGTACCTTATGCTGCACCCCAGACGGCTGAAACGAAACGGCGTAACGGCGCCAGGGGTTGCCAGTGAACCCTAATCTGGGGGAAATGCTAGTTCGTGGTAGCACGGAAAGCGGTATCGGTTCTGGGACAATGGTGAATTTCCACGAATCCTGGTTTGCAGGCATGAAGAGAGAGGGAGGGGAAAGTTGTGTTTTCGGATGTTGTCCTCCGTTGGCGATGAGTTCAGAGGTATTTAAAAGATGTGAAGGGCTCGAGTCAAAAACATCATTTACTACTAATTCTTGAGGTTCAACAACGTTTGCGCATTTATCATTGACCTCACTTACACTTCAACACGTTCAGTAAACAGCCAACATGCACCTCCCAACTCTCTTGGCGGCCGCCCTGGCCTTCACAGCCCCCACCTCCGCCTGGCTCACCTACTCACTCCAACGCGTCTCCAATCCCACACCCGACCAACAAGACGCCTACAACCGCATCACCGCAGCCATGGACAAGGCCGTGGCACGCTACAACCGTCTCGCCCCGCGAGCAAACAAATACATCACCGTGCAATACGTGCCCAGCGTGCAAACCGCCGATGGCAACATCAACGGCAACATCCGCTTCGGCTCGAATCGTGCCTACATGAACGAGCGAACTGCGCTGCACGAGATCAGTCATACCCTGGGTGTCGGCACACACGCATCCTTCGATAGGAAGTGTGCTGCGCAGGACTGGCCTAATGCATTGAGACTGCTGAGGAGCTGGGATGGACAGAATGCTAAGATCAACTGCGGTGGTGGGCATTTCTGGCCGTATGGGTTGAATTATGATAATGAGTTCAGCGAGACGAATGCGGATCGGCATTGCTTAATCGTGGATGCTATGATTCAGGATGGGTTGGGGAGGTGAGGGAGTGTAGTGGGGGATGATGCCCGTATGAGGAGGGGAAAAAGGGGTAAAAAGAGAAATCTGGCAGCAATTTGACGACTCTACATGACAATCTAATATATCTGTGTTATACAACATCTAGAGGAGCCAAAAATAAAATGATCATACCAAGGAACTCAGAAAGCCAACCAATACCCCAGCCAGAACCCAACTACAAAACCTTGATCATTGCCAGATTTTTCAGCACTAGCATGTACCTTTGGCTAGTGCTTGAGGACAGATTGTTTGCCTGTCCTTCAATTCGGATATTGATACGCCGCTGAGCCGAGCCTGGAAGACTCATTGGGTTTCATGTGCGTCGTCAGTATTACGCCACGAGATCTGTACCCAGAGGCTATTCCATCCCCTAAGGCTGCTTCGCCTGCTGACCGCCCTCGACGATGATTCTGTACTCCCTAGCAACCTCATTCCCAATCTCAATGGCCTTCCTCCTACTCTCGCGACTGACAACAAGCAAATGAGCGACATACGTCCTTGCACCATCTGTCTGCAACTCAATCTTGTCGCCAGGAACGCAGTAATCCACACCGAGCACAATGTAGTTCGCCAGATCTGGCCTGCGCTGCTTCAGCTCTTCGCACGGAGGGACGCCTGTAACAGGCCAGCGAACAATACCCGCAGCGGGGGCAGGTATATAAACAATCCGAGAATGGTACTGAGCGGCAGGAAGAGCCATGTGTTCGGGGTAGTCTTGGAAGGCGAACGGGCAGGCTGCCAGGCGCAAACGATCTGTATCGCCGATGCAGGCCAGCATGTGGGCAGCAAAGTAGTCGACGCCGTAGGTGTGGCGGGCAGGAACCGTCACACGGTAACCGGGAGGGCGAGCATTGATCTCGAGCAGTTTGCATTCGGGATTTTCGATATCCCCATTTGTATCAGAAAGCCGATCAGCTGGGGTCATTTTGTAGCATGAGTCAGAGACTTGCAACCTGGCAGGTCCTGCCTTATGTTTGGGGATCAAATCAACGACGCCACTGCCGTCGACATCTTTATACACTGCTGAAGAGCAGACGATGCGGGCCTCAACGTGGAAAACCCCAGTGTGGAAGCCTGCCTTGAGAAGGAGGTCACGAAGTGTGGATTTCGCTATCTCCTGCTCAATGGTTGGAAGAGCTGAGGGCATGGTCAGCGCTTCGGGAGAGAATGTAGAGTCAGGACTAGCTTCCGGAGAATCGGCTTCGAAGGGCGGCTCATCAGCAATCTCGCTGAAGAGAATTTCGCCGTCTTGGAGAATAAAGTTAGCGTCGATCTCGGGACCATCGTAGAAGGGCTCGATAACGGCATCTGTTCCATGGCGCGCTATGGCCTTGCTGATAGCTGGCCACAGGTCGCCTACCCTTGTGACTTTAGAAACGCACTCAGAGCTCCAGCCCTTGGTTGGCTTCACAATTAACGTCCCTTGCCACCTTTCTGGAGATTCAAGATACTCCTTGCAATCTTTCATCGTTTTGACTCGGCGAATTCGGCCAGGCATCTCTTGAAGCAGACGTGACCGATATTTGTCGACTGAGATCTCAAACGCCGAGGACGGGTTGCACGGAAGCCCAAGCAGTTCCGCAACACGAGCAACAGTGACGAAGAAGTTGTCCGACAGGGTGAATACCCCATGAATTGGAAGAGGGTAGGACCGAAGTGACTTGACAATCCGGTCAACGACTCCCTCGTCTTCGGTCATGTCTGTTGCTAAGAAAGCTTCTCGATACATTTTGTTTTCTTCCGTATCAGGCTGTAGCCAGTGGCCCGGCTCATCCACAATCACAAGCTCTAAGCCAAGAGCTCTTGCTGTCCGATAGATAGGGCCACCAGCTGTGAGGTTCGGCCGGCCGCGTATAAGGGCGACGCGCTTGCGGGGGATTGGCTTGGACGTTAACCAAGGAGCGTTGTGCAGACGGCAACGCAGCTCTGTCACCAAACGCTTCAGATGGTCGTACATATCGACGACGGATAGGGTTGCTTCAAGTGAAGCCCACTGGATGACACCTGCTACATAGCCCTGCTCGATAGCACTTGCAAGGGCCTCCTCCGTCCTCAGTGTCGTGAGTGGCAAAGTCCAAGCTTTGTATTTTTCGAGAGGCTTGACATTTTCGTAAATCTTGACTATCGGAATAGGGCAGTCTTGGAGACGGAGTTGAAGGAAGTCAGATCGGTAGATGTAACCATCCTGTAAGGGCAGGATGGCAGTAAAAACAGTGAGGGAACTGGGGCTCCAGTTGGCAGGCCCCAAACTAATGGCTGTCAAAGCAGCTGCAAGAGGGCTAAAGGCCTCAGAATTAGAAGCTCGATGATCGGTACCATTGATGCCATTAGAGCCATTGACTCTGTGAAGCCCATTCTGATTACTTGTTCCGTTTATGGTGCTGTAATTGGATGATGGAAAGATGACGATGTTGATGACAGAGTAAAGGTCGCAAAGGGGAACAACATCGACCAAGATCGGTGGACAGAGAGACACAGTTGCTGGACAGAAATTGTCAATAATGAGTTTATAAGTAGACTTCACGGTGTGTAGCATAACTTACATTTCTTTCGACGGCCATTATTGTTGGAAGTCAATGCACTTTTTGAGGACTGGAACTCTTCGAAGGAGCGCTTGAGAGGCTGACCGTTTGGCAAAGTATGGCCCTTGTCCATGGCAGTGGGCTGCTCGAAAGCCGTGGAGTGGGGCATCTCGTGTAGTTTCTCAGAACACGGTATGGTGTCGGTTCCCATAGTTGAAGTTAGGCTCGAGTGATGGAGAGAGTGCCTAACCTTTTGTTTTGCTGCCTGTACGATACTTTGTTAAGTCAAAAAGTTAGCATTTGCTATAAATAGCTTAAAACTCGAAGGATGCTGAATATGTTGGCCGGCAAAGTACCATAACAGAAACTATGGAGCGGATTTATTGCAGTGATGGAACCGAGGGGAGAAAGGAAAGGGATGCCACGAACCTGATGGGTTGAAGGAGCACGAAAGTTGACCCGAGTTGACAGCGAGATATGTTTCGGATGACCTACAATGTCATTGCGCAGCCGTCTAGTGGTCGAGTTGGTAGCTTGCTTGTTAAGCTTCCTGTTTCGACGATGATCGTCGACCGCAGGTTGACTGAGCTTCGCGACTTGCAGAGGAGAAAGTTAGAGAGCGATAACAAACATCCGGGCCCGGAGGGTCGGATTAATGTATGTTTGCGAGAGGAACGGACGATAATCGGCGGCACAGTAGAGGCCTCAAGCCCCGCGGGAAACGAGCAGAGCAATGTGTGAGTGAAACCACCAAACGCAGCAGCCGCTTGCTTGCTTGGGATCCTAGGAGCACACGGGAAGTTTGTGAGAACCTTGATGGCTTTAGGCCTCTCCAGCTGCAGGAGCGTTCCGGATCGCGATGGATCTGGCAATAAATCTGATAAATGAGGACCCGCCCATTCCCTTGCTTTCGTCCAACGCTCCTGCTACCCTGACCGTTTGACCGCCCTTCTCTCCCCTCCTTCTTTCCGGTTCGTTGGACGGCTTGGAAGTTCTTTCGTCGGCGAGATCTCACCGAGCGGTTGCCCTTCGATGAAACATTGAGAACCGTAATGGCCAAGCGAAGCAATGTCAGCGTGCCAGATTTGCAAGAACCTTGATGGCCAAAAGTCCACAACGCCGATCTACGGACCACACAGCTCAGTCTCCTCTCAGCGCACAATGCCCTTCGCAGGACTCTCCGTGCCGTCAGCAGTGCCATGACAGGCAGGAGGAGACGGGAGCCGGGAGATTGAGCGCTCTGGAACGCTGCCTTGAGCAGGCGGTGGGTGCACAATGCAAGATTAGGTGCTACTAGCGCTAGTGGGTACTCGATTCGATGAATCGGTCCTGTGTTACATGCAGCTCACAATTTTTCTTCCCACAGGACACAGAGCGAATATGCAGATATAGAAGCAGCCAATTGTCCAATTGTCCGCCCTCTTGCGTTTGTCTGTTTCTGTTTGCCCTGCTCGCCTTTCATGTTCTATATCTTGGTCCTCTCTTGTCCAGGATTCTGGAATCGATTGTATTCTCCTGGTCCTACCATCCTACTTATATTCCGGTGCTACCACACTTAGCACATGAACTGACTTCCACACCGTCAGTTGTTCGCATCCGATCCCAGGATCTGATCATGTTGACGTCGATATCGCAAGCGAGGATGTCATTGCTTGCCTCGTTGTGGCGGTTGGGGAGCACCCCGTCCAAGCCCCACCCTTGTTGTCCCTGTGACTCCCATGATTCTCTCACCATTGTCGAGAAGGCCGAGCTGTTACAGGATGAGCTGGCTGATGCCAAGTCACAGAAAGCCAGGTCACTCGTCCAAAGTATTGTGTCGACCCACGCAGAATTGCTTAAACTCAAGGACTTGAGACCGGGGAAGACTATCAACCGTCTCTTGGGAGATCTTGTCACACTTTGTTCCGATATCTACGACCAGGACATTGTGAATCAGGTATGACAGCTGCGGACTGAGAACAATGAGGCTCTTCATGACCGACTAATCCACCTCAGGTACTCAATAATCCCACACTCCAGTCTCTGCTCCCCTCCCTTCGGCAGATATGTGCCGAAGCGGAAGCTTGTCTTGAGCACCACTGGACGGACTACATCCTGCGTGGATGCACGCCGGAAGAAGTCCAATCCCGCCTAAAAAGCTTCCCCTACTACCATAACTACGAGGACCTCACCCGCCTCGAGCTCTGTGCCATCCTCTCCGCAACCAAGAGACCACCCTCTCGCATTGCCTTCATCGGCTCCGGTCCCCTGCCACTCACTTCCCTCTGCCTTCTAGACGCCCTAAAGCACGACCCATTGGTTTCTCAACCCTTGTCAGGGACCAAACCCTCATCTGGTCCCATAGTCCTCAATATTGACTGCTCCCCCGCGGCCATTTCCTCCTCCCTTTCTCTGTCCCTCGCCCTTGGCCCACCAGGCCAAGGCATGGAGTTCATCTGTGCAGATGTCACAGACCCAGTGCAAGAGAAAGACCTAGTGGAGTTCGATGTGGTCTACATGGCCGCGCTAGTCGGCATGTCGCAGGCCGAGAAGGAGATGATTATCTTGCAAGTTGCAGACAGGATGAGGCCCGGCGCGCTGTTGGTTGTCAGGAGTGCGTGGGGCATGAGAACTTGTTTGTATCCAGAAGTGCAGATCGCTACGGAGGGATTACTTAAGAGGTTGGAGATTTGTGTGGTTGTGCATCCTTATGGGCAAGTGGTGAACTCGGTTGTTGTTGCTAGGGTTAGGGTTAGGGAGTAGGAGTCAGAGCTTAAGGGGAAAAGGGATGGTGTGTCGAGGTATATGTGGGACAACATTATTAGATGTTTTGGTATGGATAGAGGTAGGATGGGAGGCATTTGTGTGTTATTTCAATTATGTGGAATGAAAATACTGTTGTCCAAGCCAGAGTAATAGCTTCCTCCTAGATCAGAATCTATGCGCCTTAGCTCCCCCTTCCCCCCCTAACCCAAAAAAATCATATGTTGCTCCCTCCAATCACCGCTCTAACTTACCATATCCAAACAATAACCAAATGGTTGGTGTCGACACAGCACATATGCAGTCATTTATTTGAACAATAGCCTTTTATGGACATTAGAGGCTGAGAGATGGAAGCAGGATTGGTTGTAAATTTCACTAGTTGGCATACGAACAGTGTTGGATATCAACCTGCCTCTTTTACACATGGCACGACTCTTGGCCAAACACGCAATCCATCAAGGAGATTATCACAAGCCGCAGCACCAATCTGACAATATAATGCCTCGTACAACATGCAGAATGAGCATCTCCTACATGCCATATTCCACAATGCTCATTGTTACACAGTACCAACGAAATGGGCGAGACTGCATGACTGATGGTGCATCGACATCGCTGCCGTCAAGCACGACATACTGTTCATTTCTCTCTATTGTAATGTTACCTCATCTTGTTCCATTGAAGCCCTCTTGGCTACCACATTGATGCACTTCGAAGATTTGTCAACCCCAGGTTGACAACTGTTGTTTCTCATCGACATCACCGTTGATGCCATCTGCCAAGGGAGATAACAAGTGCAATGGTCCAACCACCAGCTGGAGAATGTTGCATTACACCAATAACAATGATTTTGACATCACGCAGCAAGATGGTGATACCAGTAATAGCCAAGATGCCGTGTTCCAGCGCAGGAGGGAAACCTCTCATCGAGAGAGGACTTTACCTCGGAGATATCGGGGTATCTCCTTGGAGATGACGAGTAACTGACTACATAAATAGACATATCATCTGCTGAAGATCCAAGAAACACGAAGAGAGTAGTTACATCTCGTTGACAACCTGCCCAAGCTGCTTTACCTTTTCTTAGAGTTACTCCATCAACCGTCCCCCATCATTATGGCTCCCCAGTCCCACCAAAACGACGAAAAAATCGCCGTCCACATTCACACCTCTCACAATCCCAGCTCGTCCAACACCTCTACCAATGAAAAAGACAAAAAAGACGAAGAAGCCCTCGAAGACCCCGAAGCAATCCGCCAACGCATCCTGGAACAGCGTGCTGAAGAAATCGCCGCGCAGCGTCCCGCTACCAATCTCTCTGCCCTCTGGTCCTGGTGGAGCAACGACCCCCTCAAGTCAGGCATCAGCCTCAATGACATCGCGACCCAACCTTCGGTGTTTGACGATCCTAAGTTGGCGCCATACTTTCAACCACATGAGAAGTACGAGAATAAGCATCGGTTTGATCCATCTTTCAGATGGACCTGGGCCGAGGAGCTGCCACTTGTGAAAAGGATTGACTGGAAGGTAACGGCGTGGAGTTGCATTGCCTTCTTTGCGCTCGATTTAGATCGGAGTAACATCAGTCAGGCGAACACTGATAACTTTTTAGAGGATTTGGGGCTAGACACGAATGACTATAATCTAGGGCAGACGGTGTTTAGGGTGGCGTTTTTGTGTGCTGAGCTGCCGAGTCAATTGGTAAGCAAGAAGATTGGACCGTGAGTACCTTTACCCCAGTTTGTCTGACTTGTGGAAGGAACTGAGAATTGACCTAACAGTGACCGTTGGATTCCGATGTGCATGATCATGTGGAGTATCGTCAGTGCTGCTCAGTTCTGGCTTAATGGACGAGCGAGCTTTTTAGTGACTCGCGTCTTGATCGGCCTTCTTCAGGGAGGGTTCATTCCTGATGTAATCCTAGTAAGTGCCCCTAAAGTCAAGGTCGATAGGAGTTACTACATGATGCTAACTCGTGCAGTACATGTCTTACTTTTTCAAGAGCACGGAGTTGCCCTTCCGACTGGCTCTCTTCTGGATGGCCAACCGTCTGACCGACGTCATTGCCCCTTTGATGGCCTATGGTCTTCTGAGACTGCGTGGTTACCATGGCTACGAGGGTTGGAGATGGTATGTAGTTGCTGTTGTATCCAAATGAGACTGTTTTCCTGATCGGGTACAGGATGTTCCTCATCGAAGGCCTCCTCACACTCGCCATCGGTATCTGGTCCATCTTCGCCATGGTTCCCTCACCAACACAAACCAAAGCTCCATGGCGACCGAAGGGATGGTTCACAGAACATGAAGAGAAGATCCTAGTCAACCGCATCCTGCGTGACGACCCGTCCAAGAGTGACATGCACAACCGGCAAGCCATCACCTGGAAGCTGCTGTGGGAGTCACTCTGTGACTATGACCTCTGGCCGATCTACATCATTGGCCTGACCTTCTCTATACCGGCCGGTCCTCCCGACCAATACCTTACCTTGACCCTGAGACAGCTGGGGTTTGACACATTCGACTCCAATCTGCTCAGCATCCCATGCCAAGTGGCCACAACTGTTAACGTGAGCTCATTCTGTTTCCACTCTTAGACACCAGTTACTAATAACCCCAGATGCTCGTCTTAACTTACCTCTCTGAGAAAATAAACCAGCGCGCGCTCCTCGGGGCCTTCGTGCAAATCTGGCTCCTTCCCTGCGTTATTGCTCTCGCAGTCCTCCCCAGCGGCACTGATCGCTGGGCTGCCTATGCCTTGGTCACTGTTCTGCTCTCCTATCCCTCGCCACATCCGATGCAAGTTGGCTGGTGCAGTCGCAACTCGAACACCGTTCGTACTAGGACAGTATCGGCGGCGCTTTATAACATGGCTGTGCAACTGAATAGTATTATTAGTGCTAACATCTACAGGAAGGATGACCGGCCGGAGTATAGACGTGGAAATAGAGTGTTGGTCGGAATTGCGAGCATGAACTTAGTGGTTTATTTGTTAGTGAAGGCGTATTATATGTGGAGGAACCATCAACGGGAAAAGGCTTGGAGTAGGATGACGCCGGACGAGAAGGAGCATTATTTGAACACGACAAAAGATAAGGGGAGTAAAAGGTTGGATTTCAGGTTTGCTCATTAGGTGGTTGTTTTCAATGGAGCATACGCCAAGTACTCTTAACTGGTGCTAGGAAGTCAGGATTCTGCCCTTATAGGGTTAGGGTTAACTCGTCAGGCCCCAGTGTTGCTAAGGTTAGGGTTCAATGCTGGCTTAGCTAAAGTGAATTTCAC
The DNA here is from genome assembly GCF_000221225.1 of Thermochaetoides thermophila DSM 1495. NCBI lineage: Eukaryota > Fungi > Ascomycota > Sordariomycetes > Sordariales > Chaetomiaceae > Thermochaetoides > Thermochaetoides thermophila. The sequence continues at coordinate 1,818,044 of NW_006383037.1, forward strand.
CCCTCATCGTCTCATTGATCCGATTTTCGACCCCAACACTCGACTTGTAAAAGTGAAAGAACTCGCCAAAATGACACTCAAAACCCTACCTCCTGAGCCCATAATCGACCCCGACAACACAAAAATCCATCGCTGGCCTGACCTCGGACTCACCCTCATCCACGACTTCATCTCCCCCTCCGAAGAAGCAACCATGGTCGCCGCCTTCCACGCCCGCGACCCCGACCTTAACCCCAAGCGCCGCGTCTCCCAGCATTATGGATACCACTTCGACTACACTACCTTCGGTGCATCCGAGACAGAGTACTCCCCCATTCCCGATTACATCACTGCCTTTTTGCCACGACTGCCCCTGCAGGACTGTATTCCGGATCAGTTCACCGTTCAATACTATCCTCCCGGGACAGGAATCCCGCCACATGTGGATACGCACTCTATGTTTGAGGAACCGTTGTATAGTTTGTCGTTTGGGAGCGCTGTACCGATGACGTTTCGTCTGGCGGGGCCGAATGATGCTAGGAAAATGAGGTTGCCTAGGAGATCGGCCATGCAAAGTGAAGGGGAGGGGGCAGCGCCGCCTCCTCCCAGTTCAGTGTCATCTCAGACGGGAGGAGATGAGACGGTGCATCCGTCGTGGGATCTCATGCTTCCCCCGAGGTCGTTGCTTCTGATGATGGGCCCATCGAGGTATGGGTATACGCATGCAATAAGGCCGAGGAAGAATGATGTCGTGGATGGAGTTGCGGTACCGAGGAAAGGGAGATACTCCATAACTATGAGAAAAGTCAGGAGAGGGGAGCAGATCAAGTGTGACTGCCCATATCCCGGGGTGTGTGATGCTAGGATACGGGAGGAGATGGCGCTGGCGAGGGCGCAAGCCTGTCCAAAAGGGCAAGATGAGAATGATAAGCACACAGGAGAGTCAGCAAAGTCATAGAAACGGAGGAATCTCGTATTTCTAAGCATATGAAGCCCGTTTCACTGGAACCTCCTTCACTCTCGCAACAACCTGTTCAATTATCCCACAGTTCTCTACACGTATTGTAACAGGGGACTTGGTCTGGTGTAGACAAGGATCGACGATGGGTCAAATAGTTAGATGATAGCCACTGACGATGTGAGATGCACAGCGAAGGTAATCAATACGTGTAATAATCTTTCTTGGCCCTCAGTGTCCTTGTGTTCGGGAGGGGAAAAACTAAGAGAAGTCCATCGTGTTCGGGCATCTTTATGGAATTTTCTTGCCCTTGTGAGTGCCTCGGCCTTCCAGGCTTTTCACAGGTCTCGTCCTCCTGCCTCGGCCATCTGGCTCATTCGGTCGTGTGGCTCCATATTTCTTCCAACCACGTGTTTATGTCGTTCACAATCGTTCTATCTCTGATGTCCCTTGTGTTGGCAGTCGGGTATACCCCTTTCCTTGAACTGCTGTGTCCGTGTAACGGGTGACTTGGTCTGGTGCAGGAAGGGATCGACAATAGGTCAAATAGGTTAGATGATGACCACTGACGATGTGGGGTGCACAGCGAAGTTCAATTACTACGTGTAATAATCTTTCTTGGTCCTCAGTGTCCTTGTGTCAGGGAGAGGAGGAACCAAGGGGAGACTATCATGACCGGGCAGCTTCCTTTATAGAATCCTCATCATGCCTCGGCCATATGGCTCATTCTCTTCGGTCATCCGGCTCTAGACATCTTCCGGATCAACCACGTGTTTGTGCCGCTCACAATCATCCTGTCTCTGGTGTCCCTTGTGTTGGCAGTCGGAGGCATCCCTTTCCTTGGACTGCCGTGTCCATGTGACAGTCCGTGCGACACGTATATATAAGATCATATACTCCCCAGCCAGCCAACAGCTTATCTGTCCCACAAAGTCGGACCCAATGACCAACCGTTATTACACTTCCGTATGAGACATGAGACCCAAGGCCCAACAATGCTAACGGTAGTTTTACAGCCGACATAGCACCCACGACCTAACTAAAATTTCTCCGTATAGATCAGTGAAAAGCCGACCGAGCGATTTTATTATTATCTTTGTTAGGCTTGGCCTCAAATGAATGACCAATCTTCGGCGGGGATTTCTTCTCTGGCTAACTCCAGCTTCCAACTGGGCAAGTTGCGGAGCCATATTGTATATGTTGAGGTGTGGTGTTTAACCTGGGTTCGAGCTTGCTTTTTCCTTATGCTTTAAACTTGACGTGAGCACAAACAGCATTGCAAATTCCCCATTATGGATGAATAAGAGCAATGAGCGCTTGGTTGCACTTTTTAGAAGCCTGCTCGAAACCTTGAGTCTCAGGGATTGAATGGACCGAGAGCTTGGCTTAGGGTTAGGCAGATGGAAAGTACGTTTCTTGTCTCCATGGCTTTGATTTTGTGGATACAAGAACGAAAGACAAACACAAGTCATCGTACCGGTTTAGAGTTTATCATTCATTCGTGGAGTGCAATTTGAGTTGTCATAAGCCTTAGACTCTCCGGCCGAAATACCCTAGGCAATTCTACTGGGAGAAATGGCCTCTGAGGTCCCAAACTTATTGAGAGCATGAAAGAGTCCGAAGAAGCAACTTCAACTGGCGGCGCACTCCCAGGCAGCTCAGGGAGGTTCATGTTATAGGCCTTTGTCTTCGAATAGGCTGGTGGCTGTTCTCATAAGGTATGACGATACTAAAGCATCTGTCTCCGCTAACCTCTTATTCTGACACAAAATCCAAACAATAACGATCATGGTCATGCATATCAAGTAAGACCGCCAATGCTCCGACAACGATAGCCCCGATAGGTGGATTATTGTAGCTACGGAGCTCGATGATTAGGATTTACTCGGATTAAGTCGAGTTTAATGACGTGCAGCCGAGTTGAGAGTTTATTGGTTCCGAGACTTTCGCTGTTGTAGATGATGAAGCAGAAGCCAATGATGTTTGTCCGTCGTTTGGGCAAAATAGACCTGTGAGCCTGGAGCAGATGTGTTTTGATAGTTGTACGTCATGAACAATCTGAATCATTTGTAAGGGTCAGGCGCAATGACACATGAAATTGGTTTGATATGCTCTTAAAAATGAATGAATAGTGTTAGCAGGATTTTTAGTGCAGAAACAGTTACAAAGCATACGTTTCTGTCTCAACATACCAGGTTTCATATGTTAGTTTGCCCTCCTCCTTCAACTTTCTCTCACATTCAAAATTGCAATCATGTTCATCAACACAGCTGACATTTGCTATAAACTAATTACCGTAGATTGAGTTACCGGAATGTTTAAGGCTTGTGGAGTTGACACCGCAACACCAGCTGTTTAGAGGATGTAATATGAAAGAAGAGTGTCCATCTACATAAAGCAAGGTCATGACTCGATAAGTTACCGGGCGAGTATAGTAAAATTACATTTCAGGAGTGAGAATGAGATCGCCAATCAAGGTAAAAGCCAGATATCGACAAGAAATTATTCAGCGTAGTATTTGGGGAAAAGGCAGAAGTTGACGAACGTCGGATTGTGCTAGGGTTTGGGAACGTCTCCTCTGCCGAGTGATACGTAACGATCCTTTGCCCAACTATTTCCCAACCTATTTCAATTTCTTTGCATAGTGCAGGGCGCCTAAATATTAGCACTTCATGGATGTGCCCAAATTTCAGGCCTTCAAGCAAAACTTTGTTGCATGTTTTATACTGTAAAATCTGCGGCTAGAAAGCACAGAGACACCAGACTAGATGTATGCAATCACATTGTTGGTGCTACGCTGTCAGCATGCACTCTGTTTGGTAAAGCTCTGGTTGACTAACACAGCTACTGCAACATAAAAATGTACCGAACTGGGTGTCAGTCGGGACGGTGCAGTTTGGCTTAAAGCTACGAGTGTATAAGGCAGCCAGGTTTGCTTGACTTTATACTGCAAGGGAGAGCTTCCATATGCCTGATGTCCTCCGGGCAGATACAGCTTACACTTTATCGGATACTGACTGGACGCATGCGTTTTTCCACGTCGATGGCTTCTGCTGTCACATGGACACGGCAGTCCAAGGAAAGGGATGCCTCCGACTGCCAACACAAGGGACACCAGAGACAGGATGATTGTGAGCGGCACAAACACGTGGTTGATCCGGAAGATGTCTAGAGCCGGATGACCGAAGAGAATGAGCCATATGGCCGAGGCATGATGAGGATTCTATAAAGGAAGCTGCCCGGTCATGATAGTCTCCCCTTGGTTCCTCCTCTCCCTGACACAAGGACACTGAGGACCAAGAAAGATTATTACACGTAGTAATTGACTTCGCTGTGCACCCCACATCGTCAGTGGTCATCATCTAACCTATTTGACCTATTGTCGATCCCTTCCTGCACCAGACCAAGCCACCCGTTACATCTGCATAGCGTTGCAAGATCAGAATTAGCATTGGACAGTGCCAAGCTATTGGATGTTAAGCTCAAATAATATAAACGGAATGAGGGTACCCTGCCGTGCAAGCATGCTATCAATAAATCAACAATTAAGTACACAAAAGCTTCTATGTATGTCACCCATGCCATGCCATTGCCACTGAATTGCCACCCCTGGGTAATGGTCAATCCACATGCATGTGTGCCAATAAACCTAAGACCTAGCATTTTCGCCTGTATTCTCTTCACTAGGCTCAATAAGTGCCATGCTGGCCGTGGAGTGGAGGGTATGATGAGCCAAAGGACGTATAGTAGGCCCAGGAAAATGTTCAGAATGAAAAACCTTTACTGATCATCTTAATCATAGGCTCCTGATTCTTAGTTATCGTGTCATTCGGACAACGTGATAGACAACTTACATGCACACACCTGCACTAGAACATCTGCGTCTATCTATTAATTCGCATCACACACTCTCATATCACAGGAACAGTACGAAACTCGGCTTCTAGAACGAGAGAAACTGTCCAGCAGTTCTATATTTCAAACCGGAAATGACCATGTCATCAACACCTTTATGAACAACCAGCTCTCGCAATCCATCCTGGAATCCCAAAGCACACATGATAGCGACCGGGGTGGGAACGACAGCGATTCAACAGTCATCTTGCTAGCAATCTCGACCACAAAAGGTCACTCATGTCCATATCTTTATTTTTATACCTTAGCCCACAAAAACAGTTGACTCGGTATTACCACCTTGTTGAGGTTATCGCTTGGCACCAGCCTTGGTACCGGAAGTAGGACTAGTCTGTCGATGAAGCAGTACCACTTTTGGTTGATGAAGTGCTGCCGCTCTTAGTGGAGGATTCCCTCTGCTGGCTGGTTTCCAACCTGGCAAGTCTGTTGAGTTTCCTCGAGTCTCTTAGCCATCACCTGGAGCGCCGTGATGCGGTGTTCGAGTTCGAGTCGGACCTTCTTGGCTATGCCCTCTGCCTCTTTCTTTACTTTTGCGGAACTCTTGGATGGCGTTGTGAAAAGCCTCAACATCGAGCCTTTTCCCATATCTGGCTCCTTTGGCTTGTGCATCAAGCAGTGGTTTGAGCTTGGTTTTGATGGCCTGTAGCATGCTGTTCTGTGCTTTCATCGTTGCCTGCAAACCTCTGATGCGAATTTACTCATATTATGAAGAACTTCTCGGTACTCTTCAACCCCCTGTTTGGTAATCTTGAGTGTTTGGCATTGCACTCTTTCCAGCTCTTGGAGATTCTGGGAATTCATCGAGGGTGCGACCCTCCCAGCCCGACACTAGGCCTTGTGTCACTGCCATGTTTCAAACTGACCATTATCCTCTTGTCCTACAATGAGCAGAAGATTCATAGAAGCATGATCATATAAGCGGTTTTCATCTTCTCGCTTCTCCTAGGAGCAACATCTGAGTCTTATCGCCATCCATCTCCCAGACCGGCTTCACATTGCTTCATCATGGCCCACCTCATAGGTGACTCCAATGGAGGTGGTAATGCATTCACTTAATCAATGGCATGTTCATTAATTCTAGTGGGCAGCAGAAGAAGGGAAGAAACCGTAATTTTGGTCTGGTGAGAATGGGGGGTAATCCATGCTCCGCGAGCGGCTGCAAGAGAGCATTCGCTCTTGCCTTCCAGACAAGGCGTTTATTCCACAGAAAAAAAGGAAGGAGCTGGGAAAAGAGAGAAAGAAGAAGCTACATGCATCATACACATGAGAAGCCCTCTTACCAGTTGATATTTTGAGAGGAAAGAGAGAGGTCGACTTTGGAAGGGAATACCCAAAACCCACATCGTACCTGCTGGGTTGGTGCAGTTGGAAGCACGTGATCCATTATGATCCCCATATCAATCCTTTGCTCATTACTGAGCCAACGTGAACACGGATAGAGACCAGCTGTTTGGACAAATTCTTCAAGCCCTTCTACAGAACATATCACCCTTTTCATGACCCGTGTTTCTTACTGTTGGTGCTTCCTGCTGACATTACGTTTGGTAAGTGCTGTGGGGTTCCTCTGTAATGTTGCCTTCGAAAAAGATCGGAGATGGGGCGCGCTAACATCACGGCTCCATACAGCAGATCTGAGCTGGGCAAAAACGATCCACCCAGGGGTCGAACCTGGAACCTCCTGATAACTGGTCATTGATCTCATCATTGATGGATGGGAATCTCAAACCGTAGTCAGACGCTCTGCCATTGAGCCAGCGGACCTTGCTGAAGGTTCAGGGCAATGTCTAACCCTAAGAGCCGCGGGACTCCTCGAAAAGCTGGCCGCTTGGGCCTCTCGTTAACGGCTACGCGATCGAATCATGACGACAGCCAACAAAGATTGGCATGGTAATAGTTTGATGCATGCCTATTCCACTGCAGCAGTTGGCTGTGGCCGGGGTTGCAACGAAAGACGGTGGATGACACCTCGTTATTAACTCGGCCAGGCTGAATGTAAGCGCGGAATTCCCCTCGCTCACACTTCTCTCGCTTCAAGCCGCCCTCAACCTCCAATTCCATGTGCATAGGCTGATTCTAGATTCCTTCTCTTCAACTCCGCCCAGTCCTGAACTTTCTGGCGCTCTCCAGCCGAGTCCCACGATTTTGGGTTTTCCATCCTGCAGGTAGGGCTCGGATGATAAATCTCCAGGGCCAACGCAGTGTCAACTGGCGCCACGACACGGCATGCTGATCCTGCTGCACCTGCATACGGCCGTCCTCCCCGATTGGTTCGCGGCCGGCGGGAACGCAACCTGGACCGGCTGGCCGGGCCAGGAACACCCGGAACTGTGTGGCTGCGTCGTAATATCGACTCGACCAACAGACGAGCGTCCCTGTCTGCGGGAGGTTGAACTGCTCGGCTCACCGGGCTCGGCGACGGGGTGACTGGGCTGGTGGACGCGTGGGTTCGTTTCCGTTTCATTTCTCTTTCTCGGTATCGGTGCTTCCCCACACGCCACGAGGGATGCAACGGTGCATGCAAGGATCGCCGAGAGCGCAGCGATGTTGCCGGAGTAGAAGCACCGCATGCAAAGGATGCAGTGATGCATGGGTTTTTTGCAGGGGATAGTCCGATCTTGATGCTGACGAAGAGGGGAGAAAATTTCGGGGAAGAGCATTTCCGTCCCAGAGTAACCTCGAGGGACTCTCACCGCGTCAACAGCGATGAGAGACATTATTTAAACCGGGGATTATCACATCCCCCGGGTAGTGATGCCTGGACTTGTCTGTGTTTTCTGGGATCCAGTTCGGCCTACAGCAAGTCCTTCGGTGATCGACTCCGGCCAAAGTAGCCCCCGACATCCAAATGACCGGCTTCAACCTCCGGTCCCTCACTCTCACAACCCTCATCGCCGTCTCCGGTGTCGAGGCGACAAAGTCCAAGCTCAACCCACCCCCTCAATGCCCATACCGCTTCGCATGGGAAAATGTCCAGCTCTCCTCCCGCGACATTTCCCCTTTTGACGCATTTCTCTTCGGCTTCAACACGTCTTCGAAGCCCTCTCTCAAATGCAAAGCTTTCCCAGGCGAGTCATCCTGGCCCAGCGCACAAACCTGGGCAAAGTTCAACAAGACCCTCGGCGGCGCCCTGATCAAGACCGTGCCCCTGGCAGCAGCATGCTACCCTGAATGGGGCGAGTACTACAACCCTGAGGAATGTCAGCGCGTGAGAGAGAGTTGGACAAATCCCCGTTTGCATGTTGAGGACCCTGGCTCGGGGATGTTCCCTCTCTATCAAGGCCGCTCCTGTCTCCCTGATGGAGGGAACTGCACGTTGGGAGGGTATGCCTCGTACTCCGTGGCGGCTGCCAATGTGAAGCAGATCCAGCTGGCGGTGAACTTTGCGAGGAATGCGAACTTGAGGCTGGTGGTGAAGAATACGGGGCATGACTTTAATGCAAAATCAGTCGGGGCTGGGGCGCTGTCGGTGTGGACGCATAAGCTGAATGATATCCAGTTTGTAGAGGACTACAAGTGTGCGCATAGCGGGTATCGAGGGCCGGCGTTTAAGTTGGGAAGTGGTGTGCTCACGGAGCAAGTGTATGCTGCAGCGGAGAAGTATGGGGTCTCTGTGGTAGGAGGGGAGTGCAGGGTAAGTTCACTAAGAGAGATGTTGCGAGTGAGTGATGTGTAACTGACAAGGTAGACTGTCGGTATTGCTGGCGGCTTTATTGCCGGCGGAGGACACTCCCCTCTCTCAAGCCTACTCGGCATGGGCGCCGACCAGGTCCTCTCCATGGAAGTAGTCCTTCCTGATGGGAGGTTCGTGACTGTCAACGAGCGTTCGTATCCTGATCTCTTCTGGGCTCTGCGCGGTGCCGGAGGGAGTAGGTTTTCTTGTGCTCCTTTTCTAACTTTTGCTGATACCTGACATGACATCATAATAGGCACATACGGCATTGTCACCTCAGTAACTGTCCGCGCCTACCCCCGCATTCCCGTCTCAACGCTCACCTTCGCCTACGGTACATCTCCCAATGTCACAGCCGACACTTTCTGGGAGAGCATCCGCGTTTACATGAAATACTTTGACCGCTTCGCCACCACCGGCGCCTACGGCTACTTCTTCGTCTTCAACATCGGCCCAGACCAGTTCCTCTTCATTATGACTCCCTTCTGGGCCAACAACATGAACTCCGCGCAACTGATCTCTCTTGTACAGCCTTACCTCAACGACCTTGCCAACCTAGGCATTGAAATAACCCCCAACATCACGTCCTATCCTTCTGTGTTCCAAGCTTATCAGGGCGCCTTCCCCGGTCCCGAAACCGTCGGCACGGTAGACAACCACTCTGGCTCGCGTCTCTTCCCCAAAGAAAACTTCCAAGACCCACGTAAGCTCAACGATACCCTCGCAGCAGTCCGCCACGCGATCTCCAACGGCGGCATCCTCGTTGGCTACAACATTCGCTCGGCACCCAACGCCATCGCGAACCAAAACAACGCAGTCAACCCCGCCTGGCGCAAGGCTCGTGCTTTCTTCATCCTGGGAGCAACCTGGCCTGCGAATGCCACTCTGGCACAAATCCAGCAGGCGAGCAAGACGCTCACGACAGATTGGTTGGCCAAGTGGAGGGCCGTGTCGCCTGGCAGTGGAACATACATGAGTGAGGCGGATATTAATGAGCCGAATTGGCAAAGGGAGTTTTATGGCGAGTATTATCCTAGACTGTACTCCCTTAAGAAGAAGTACGATCCGAACGGGGTGTTCTACGCGCCTACAGCAGTTGGGTCCGAGGATTGGTATGTGACGGGGCAGAAGGAATGGGTGCCCAGTCAGGATGGAAAGTTGTGCAGGAAGTAAGGGGGCAGGAGGGAGTGCCGGCACATAAGATCGAGGGGATCTAATTGAGAGGTTTGAGCTGAACGTGGAAGGTACCTGCATCTCATAGGTGTGATGTACATGTACGTATGTGCATGAAGTCATGCACAGATTGCAACAGCTTGGGTCATCACACAACTCAGATACAAAAAAGCAACTAAAGCAGAACTGATCCCATAGTTCATCATTGACCACAAGTTCCGGACATTCCCATCGATCGATAAGGTTGAAGCATAGGCCTGAAACGCCGGTAAGCGTAACAGGTGGCGTAGAGCAGGCTTTCACAAACTGCCAATACAATTAGTTGGTGGGGTGACTGGTCGACTCCTGCCACGAAGGGGGGGGAGTTAGTTGGGTTGTACAAGCGAACTTCAACGACATACTGCATAGTGTACGTCAGGTGAATCCGCCGATGGGTGATTGCGATTGTTGTTTTTGGAGAAGACCGGCATAGGTTATCTAGGGACTAATAAAGTCCTGGATATGATTGTTGACGGCTGTAAACGTTAATGATGTCGGCTATGATGCTAGCGCCGTCAGTGTGATGGGAACGGCGTGCTGTGCTGGTTTGCAGCTGTCTGGTTGAGGCGGAGGAGATGTGGTGAAAATGAGATCCGATTCAGGAACTGTGCCTGGTGTGAAGTAAAGAACTCGATCATGTCATAATAGGTCCAAACACAAGAGCCTGATATTGTCGAAGGAAGTGTCGGGGCAGCCATTGGGGCGATCAAAGAGTAGCCCGATGCTGTCGTGCTATACATGTGCAGCTAACCAAGGATGTGCATGTCGATTTTTACACTGCATATGTATTACATATCGGTGTCTGCAGTGTGTACATATGAGTTGTGCTTATCCAGCTGTAGGTCAGTTGCCAAAAGAAGCTCATTGTGGAAAGACCGGAGATTGGTTTTGACGAAATAAGTGTCGCTGTACCACTTCTGGTAGAACCAGGCGCAGGAGATGCTGTTATGCTGCCCAAACAGAAGACAACCCGAAACAAAAGAGAAGGATCCTCATTAGGAGGCGTGCACTATTACGTTCCCAAGATCTCGCAGTGTCTCTCATGCTTCCAAAGAAGTGCTCAAGCAGATAGCTGACAGAGAGTGGGTGAGTCTTCGCCTGTGCGCTGTGTTGAGAATGACGCCATGAGCGTCATGAAAGAATATTAACCTCTTAGCGTCCATATTTTTCGAGGAAAGCACGAGCAGATGAGCAGGTGAAACCACTAACTTAAGTATCCCGCAAGTTATACTCCGCCTCAATCAACAAGTGATGATGCATTCGCTCATTGACTGGTACTGCCGCCCGGTGTGTGGCACACATTGCGCAGGCACTGTCAACTAGCCTTCACATGTGAAAAGTGGTCTCACTGAAAAGTAACCTTCCAAAGGGTTCAAAGTTAATGATGGCGCATGGAACAGGGCAGTAGTAGTTAATGAAAAAGAGCGAGGTGTTAGTAGTTGGGGTTGAAAGGTCAGAACGGGTGCCAGTAGGGAGTTGTGAGTGTAGACAGCTTGTTGAGAGAGGGAGCCCAAGCAGCAAGAACTGGCTTCTGAGAAGTCAGATTGTAGGTGCAGGGTATTCTTTGATCCTTAAGTACATCCAGCCTCTGAGGTCAAACCAGGCATGGCCCAGGTCTAGACGAGACGATGAAGAATTCGTTGCACATGGTCTTTGTCTGACCTGAATCTCCAGTAGAAATTCAGAAAAGCAAACCACAAATTGTCCCAGGACCAGTGAGTCAACACATCGAGACTGGCTCATGCGCCTCAGGGGACGGAGACGGCGAAGTCAACCCATAAATGGCAGTCGCATCAAGGAAAGATGTGGTCCGTGCCCCAATGTAGTTTATGGCGCCATCGAGGGAGGGGTCCAAAAAAGGTGGGGCAAGACTCACGCCCCGCAATGCGCGATTGGCGCGCTGGTTTTCAGGCACGCGACAAAACAACCTGGAAGAGGGGCAAGCGGCAGGTACAGAAAGCGGAAGCGGAAAAGAGGCTCTAGGACGGAAGGTAGCTGTGACCTAACCTGGAAGCCACTGAAAGCGAAAAAAAGAAAGTGAAACGTCGGCGCTGAATTGACCGACGCTTAGGCAATTTGGGCTGTTGAGACTGAGTCACCGCAGCCACAGCTTGACACGCCGACACGCTGACCTTTCTGACTCTACCAGCTCGCACCTCGCAGGCGACTCGAGTCGGACCCTGCGCGCCGGACGACTGCTGGAATTGAGAGCCTTGTCTGGATGAGATTCGTGGCCGCCGCCAGCGCCATTCGACCCTTTCCGCCGTCGCCCAGCCCCCAAGCTCTCCGTCGTGCCGCTGCCAACATCAGCATCAGCAGCCGTAAATTTGTTGGATACAGTTCCTTTCGTTTCTGTTCTGGTTCCTCCTCTCTACCCCGATCACGGGCCCCAACCATGGTTACCCCCATCACGGTGCACAACTCTCTCAAGCCCGGCGCACCCGTGCCGTTTGTCCCTCGCGAGGAGGGCAAGGTGTCATGGTACGCCTGCGGTCCGACCACTTACGACCTGAGCCATCTCGGCCATGCTCGCAACTATGTCTCGACCGACATCATCCGCCGCATCTTGATGTACCACTTTGGTTACCAGGTCAAGTTTGTGGTCAGTAAAGGGTCAAAGCGTGAGGTTTTAAAATGAGGTGACTGACGAGTGCAGATGAACTACACCGATATTGACGATAAGGTGTGTGGCATGCAATCCTCGTTCCAAAGCTCTTTCTGACTCTCTAGATCATCATCAAAGCCCGGAGGAAGCGCCTGCTTGAGCTCGAGAAGGAGAAGCCCTATACCCCGGAACAAGTCCGCGAGCTGGTCTTCAAGGCCTTCCAGGCCTATGCCAAGAGCAATCTGCCTCTTTTGGCTGGCGCCGAGCCTCTGGACGAGAACAATTACATTGAGCGGCGCGATGCTGCCTACGGTCGCGTGCTGGCCGGCGGCACGCTCTCGGGCGAAGGCAAGCCGAGCGACGCCGAGGCCAAAGTGAAGATGCACATCAGCGCCATGGATGCTGCTGCGCAGGCCCTTCGTGACGGCACCGGCTTCGATGGCGCGGAGGAGGTTCTTCTCCCCTACCTTGACAGCCTTTACAAGGACACTTTCGACACAAGCGACCAGTCCATCTTCACGAACCTGACACAGGCCATGGAGAAGGCGTTCAATGACGACATGACGGCACTGAACGTCCTGCCTCCCGATGCAGTCACCCGCGTGACCGAGTATGTGCCACAGATTATCAACTTTGTGCAGCGCATCATCGACAAGGGCTTCGCCTATGAGGCTAACGGATCTGTCTACTTCGACATTGCCGCCTTCGAGAAGGCTGGCAACACGTATGCGCGCCTCAGGCCTGAGAGCAAGAACGACAAGGCCCTGCAGGAGGAGGGTGAGGGCTCGTTGAGCAAGGGTCTTGAGGGCAAGAAGCGTTCGGGTGATTTTGCGCTGTGGAAGAAGTCCAAGCCGGGTGAGCCCTGGTGGCCGAGTCCTTGGGGCCCTGGTCGTCCCGGCTGGCACATTGAATGCTCGGTCATGGCGTCTGACAAGCTCGGTGAGCAGATGGACATCCACTCGGGAGGTATCGATCTTGCCTTCCCTCACCACGACAACGAGCTGGCTCAGAGCGAGGCCTACTTTTACGAGGCTGGGAAGGGCGAGCATACTTGGGTCAATTACTTTCTGGTAGGTTCCATCTCTTGCCGTTGAAGGGCCTAACTAAACTGGAGTAGCACATGGGGCATCTGTCCATTGCCGGCAGCAAAATGTCCAAGAGCTTAAAGAACTTTCAGACGATCCAGGATGCTTTGGCGACGACGTACACAGCGCGAAACATGCGCATTGTCTTCCTGATGGGTCGCTGGAACGACGGTGTTGAGATATCCTCCGACATGCGCAAGCAGGCCGATGCTTGGGAGAGTACCATTGACGTATGTCCTAAAGCCTGCCTCTGATAAGTCGAGTACTGACAAGGCAGAACTTCTTCACCAACATCAAAGCCAAGATCGCTGCCGAGGAACTTGCCGAGGGTGTCAAAGACATCTCCCTCGAAGACGGTCCCGGGAAAGCTCTTCTCGATGAGCTTGAGCAGGCTAAGACCGACCTTGACCTCGCCCTGCGCAACTCCTTCGATACCCCAACCGCCATGCAGGTCATCCTGCGCCTGGTGCGCTCTGCCAACATCTACATGAACGACAAGACCATCGAGCCCAGCTTGCGCGTGCTTGAAGCTGTTGCCCGCTGGGTGACCAAAATTGTGGGTATCTTTGGTCTGGATGCCCAGGCGCAGCCGCCGTATGATGGGTTGGGCTGGTCGTCAGCCACAAGCGGACCTGCAGCGAACGTGGACCCTAAGACGGCTGTTAAGCCGTACAAGGAAGTTTATGAAAGAGTTAGTGGGGAGATTAAGGCCCTTGGGCTCGACGCTCCTGCCATCCAGGTCCTCTTGGACGAGCAAACCCCCGATGCTGAGTTCTCCAACCTCGAGACATCTGGCGAAAAGGACATGGAGAAGCTTGCTCTTCCGTACATTCGCGCGACGTCCCGGTTGCGTGACGAGCTGCGCTCGATTGTGGGCACGCTCGAGTCAGAGAAGAAGAAGGCGGTGCTTGCGCTCAGTGACCGCATCCGCGACTATGACTTGACTGATCTTGGTGTCCAGCTGGATGATCAGGTCGACAAACCGAGTCTGATCAAGTTTGTGCCGGCGGCCAAGTTAATTGCTGCCAGGGAGGAGAAGATTGCCGCTGCGGCGGAGAAGGCCAGGCAGAAGGAGGAGGGTGAGTCCCCTGTTCTTTTTCTACCAACTTCTGACAATAAAAATATTAACATAGAGTAGCCCGCAAAGCCCGTGAAAAGGCCGAAGAAGAGAAGTGGGCCAAGGCTAAGGTCCCGCCTCAAGAGATGTTTAAGAGCGATCCTAAGTATGCCGAGTTTGATGCTGATGGGCTGCCGACGAAGCTGGCGGATGGTGGCGAAGTGCCCAAGAGCCAAGTCAAGAAGCTCAAGAAGGAGTGGGAGCGGCAGAAGAAGCTTCATGAGGAGTGGTTGAGTAAGTTTGGTGGGCAGTGATCTAGCATAATGATTTAGTTGGTTTGGTGGTAAAAATATGTGTATATGTTGGCGAGAGAACTTTAGTGTTCCGGTGAGCGATACTTGCTGTTGCTTGTCACCATCCGAGGCCCCGCTCAGAATCGGTTTGTATCTGTGTCTTGGCTTAGGGGACGGAGTGTTGGTTTTTGAATGGATGACTTGCAGCGGGGCGTTCTGTACGCTATGCGCCGCAATGGCCCCCAAATGTCTTTGGCGGGTGTCTCTCCAATGTCGGATAATACAAGCAAACCCAGCCAAACTCCCATTCGCCGATCGTACTCTCGCAGCGATCTTCCACAAAAGCATTTTTCCTTGCCAATTTTTTATGAACTGCTAGCCTTCGATGAGTATAGAAGATCCAAGTAGATATTAACCGCGGCTATTCTCCCGAGCCAAGTTTGCCGCCACGCGCGCGCTTACACAATATTACTATGATCCCCGGTCCATTCGGTAGAGGGGCATAGCATCGCTGCTACGATACAAGTACGGCGCAGCAGACGCTTCGTTACCGTGCCGCAGGCCTGTGCCTCGCAGGAACGAGGTCCAATGTTCCTCGAGTTGCAGCAACCCATGCTTGGCTGCTTGGCCCCCCATGCAGGAACGGTTTAGGCAACCGAATAGCTGAAATGCGAGAGGCGGTCTTAAGGGCTATGTACGCGATTGCTTTGGATCTCTCAGCTTAATAGGGAATTCTTGCTCCCGTTGCAGAAATGGGGAACGAGAGGGTCCCGGGTGTGCCTGGTTCACCGGTTTCAGAGCCAGTGTTGGGGGTTCGATCATGGTTCGTGTCGGATGTTGTGCGAACAGGCAGCAGGTTGGGGACTCGGCGATGTGTGAGGGATGAGGGCAGTGCCGCATTCGATTCCCAGGGAATGCGGCGTTTTCTGAACAGTTGGGAGTTTGGGTTTTGGGGGAAAAGGGAGGGTTTAGTTGGGCGAAGGGAAGATGCACGGGAAAGCAAGCAGGCATCAATCTTGGTTCTATTTCCTTTCCTCTTCATGGAGTTGTGAGATGATTAACGCAGCCGATAATCTTGTCGGACCGAAGGACAGGTAGATCGACGTCGTTGACGGTTTGGATGATGGGAGGATAAGAGATCAGATCACACCACATCCTGTCTTTGGTCTGACACAAGCTTCGCCTAAAGGGCATCCCGGTCCAGACTGAACGGGTTATCGACGGCGACGAGGATCTGCTCAAACATTCGCTTATTCCATAGACAACGGATATCCTCACTTCCTCTAATCCCTCCGACTCAAGTCTTGCGATGCAAGAGGTTCTAATCTGTTACTCTGTCAATCTGCGACGACATAGCCATCGACAAATCGGTGTTTGTCTGAAATCACTCAAGCTTGACTCATAACCTACCGACAACGTCCTTCTCTCAATTGGCGATACCCTCTAAACCCCGACGTTCTCAGTCGACTTCTGTCCGCTGGAGTGCCCACCGACACACTGTTAGGAATGTCCTGCACCTCAAGCCCAACCATGCCCCCCTCTAAATTCCCTCCCCGAAGCAGCCCCCTCCCCCAGCGCCCATCTCGACCACAACGACCACAGCAAGAATGCTTCGACGGTCTCATCCCCGTCACCACGCTCCCCGCTTCTCAAACATATCCATACCCTGAGGTGGTTCCTCCAGAAGAAAGAGGTCTCAAGAAGGAAAAGAGTTACCCTGAGGTTGTGGACATCGTTTTTCCGACAGGGACGTTGTTAAGTCCTGGGACGGGGGTACAAAGTCCAGATGTCGTCTCTCCTGTATCGCCGGTAACACGAGGAACAATAGGCAATTGGGTATGGAGGAGCACAGGGAATAACTGTAGGGAGCTTAGCAGAGCGGGAACGACTATTGCCACGGGGTACGGGCATAGGACTGGGGAAACTTTGCCGCGACCAGCAGCATTCGAACTACCCTTCCCGCCGCCTGTGCTGAGCCATCACCAGGTCGGATACTCACGCGGTGATAGGGTATTGTCGCGGGATTCAGAAGGGATTCGGTCTTTGCAAAGGGCGTGGAGTGAAGTCGGGAGTCCAGAGACCTCTCCTAAGTCAATTCCTGGGAAAGGGGAGAAGGGGACGCCAGATCAATTGGGGTCGCCGGGAAGATGGAAGTGGAAGCTCGGTATAGGAAGAAAGGAAAGGAGGAGGAAACGACAAATCTGGAGGAGTTTGATGCTTTGGGCGTTGGCTATTGCCGTGGGGATAATCCTGTTGTTAACTGGGCTTCTGGTGGGTGTCGTGTCTGGGGGGTTGGGCGTTCGTAAGGGGCAAGTTCTCTGTCAATTTCACCATTATTCTTTAAAGCTAACCCTTTTCCAGCAGTGACTCAGATACCGTTACGACCTCCTCAACCGGCATGCCCTCTTTTCCGGAACACCGAACATCTGATGTCAACTTGGACCTCGACATCCCCTCCTGCTCATCCTCCCACAACACAAACTACACCACTACGGTCCCCTCACACGACTCCAACGCTTCACCAATTCCAGAAACATCCACAACCACAAAATACAAAACCTTCCGCATCCACTGTGGCGCAAACTATCCCGGTGGCGACGGCTCATTGGGTTTGTTTCCGGGGCAACGAAGTGGGCCCACTTTTGCCCCTGAACAAAACATCACCTCCGCTACTAGTAAAGATGGGAACGGGGTGGGCATTCCAAAGCCCAAGAGTTTGGCGGCTTGTCTCGAAGCGTGCGCATTGTACGATAGTTGTGTAGGGGCAGTATTTGCTGTCAAAGCAGAATCACTGAACGGACAGGGGGATGATAACGGGGCAGAGTGCTGGCTTAAGGAATGGCTTGGCAGGGCGATTGAGATGCCTTTTGATGGAGACGGGGATGGGGAGGGAAAGATCTGGGCTGCTGGTGTGTTGTGGCAGTAGTAGGACGGTGCGGTGAAGTAGCATACTATTCACAAGGGATGTCAATAAGCATGTCGGTACTGGGATGGGGACTGGAGTTAAGCGTTCCGTTTTTGTGGCTGTGATCTTTGGGGAGGTCAGGCATGGTTGTAGAGGGCTTGGTTAGCAATAAAGTAGGCTTTAGTTGTGTACAAGCGCTGCAGGAGCACAATGAATGTCGCGTATAGCTGTAGTATGATGGTCAATTGGTCGGTGCTTAGTGCAGGTGCCCAATTTCGAACAGTCTCGGTAAATCGCACACAAACTACAGGCCACATTAACCTGGCTTCCCAAAGACTACTCCGCAAACTCCTAATTCATCCCCACTCGACCATCATGCAGCAAATATCTCTTCTTCCTCCACATCCTCTTCCATCCACGGAGCCCCGTTATACCAACCGCCATGTTCCTGCGCCATATGCCGATAAATCTCCTCCGCACTCTTCTCCTGCCCGCAGTAGAAGCACCAATGGGCGCCGCAAGGACAAGTGATATGATCACACCCGATCACCTTCTCCGTAGCGACTCCACACCGCGGGCACATCTTCACAACAAATTCCTTCTCTTTGCCCCGAACAAGCCCCTCACTAGCCCTCTGCTCCTCACATTCCTTGCATAACCAGCCCTCCGGCACATCCGTAACCCCTGCAGCGCAGCGCCGCTCCGCAAACCTCTTTGCCGTGCCACACCCGCGACACCAGCCATATACCCATTCACCCTTCTCACGCACCGCATCGCCCAGCCCGGCAAGAAATCTCACCCGTGCCGGTAACACACCATTGCCTCTCGGCATCCTCCGGCAGAAGGGACAGCACAGCGCTGACGTGTTGATCACCCGGCCAGGTGCATTGACGCCGTACCAGCCATCCACACAACCTGCGCAGATGGGTTGTCGGCAGCCGCGGCGACCGCCACAAGCCAGACGGAGCAGAGATGGTGCAAAAGAATCGAAGCACAGGGTGCAGGTGTGGGTTTGCACGCTGCGAGACGAGATCCAGTTGTTGAGATCGCGGAGAAGGGGGAGAGTGTTGTGGAGGGGCTTGCCGTTGATTGTAAGGGTCAGATCGGACTCTGCCTGCAAAGCCGGGAGAACAACGAGCTTCTCAGGTAGGGCAGCACGCTGTTCAGGCGAGAGGGGGGACAAGAGAGCGAAGATGGAACGCCCATTGAAGATGACATCCCCGGGCACGGCATCGTCGTTACGCAGCAGAAAGGATAAGCCGTTTTCGGCCATCAACTTCCGCGGCGTAATCTCCTCGTCGATGATGGTCTTGTCTGGCGCAGTAACGCATGCGGGGCAGACATAGGCTGCGGCGTCAAAATCAGCAGGGCGGTACTCTTTAGGCCAGATGACGCGGTTCAAGCACCGGGAGCAGGTCACGCACGGCGCGGTGGTTAACCGGGGGTAAGCTGGATCATCCTGCGACACAATTCCCTTATTGCGGCAGTAGTGGCATTTGGGCCGTGCCCGGAGTCCCTCGATGTCGTACACCACATACTGCGCACGGCACTCTGCCATGGAGCACTCGACCCAACTAGCCTGCGTCTCGGGACCATATGACTTGGACACGCCGATAGCAAGATATTCGTCTGCAGTCTTACCGACGGGTAATTGCTTATTCAGCTTTAGGCAGCGTCCGCAGACCCCATCTCCAGCCATGATGGTCACCGACCTTGAATAGCCGCACCACCTGCACATGACAATGGGGCCAAGGACAGACTTGGTCTTGTTCGGTGTCCAGCCAAGACGAGCCGTCAGCTTCGTATCGAGGTTAAACTCAAGCAGCTTATAGTCGACCAGAGTCTCGAACATCCGGCGATCGACATCCTTTAGCACACCGTCCGGCATGCCAGCCGCCTGAGCCTTCTTGTCAGCCTCAAGTAGTAGCTGCAGACACCCAAGGCTCCACGTCTCCGGAAAGTCAAGGGTATTCCACTTATCACGCCAATGCACGAGCTCCTCCAATGCAGCCTGCTCCAATGGCTTGATACCCATGCGAAGGCTGAGCGCGGCAAGAAGGGCGGCTGGCCGAGAACCAAGCATGGTTCCAGGGAGTATGGTGTGCAGCAGGATACGCCAGAATTTGCGGCCGTACTTGGGTGAAGCCAAAGCCATTGGGACGCGGGGAACGTCCTTGTCCGGGGCGGCAAGGATATGCGTGGGGAGGGCATCCGCCGTGTCAACGTATGTCAGACGCGTCAAGACACGACCCATACGGCGAAGGATACGCGCATCACAGGATCGGCCGATCTCAAGAAGCTCATCGCGAGTGAAGGTTGTGGAGGTGTCTTCGGACAACGAACTAGGTTCGAAACGTAGGGTGGGATCAAGAAAGACACAGGGGAAGCGAGCGTCCTCAGGAACTGAAAGAATAGTGTGAAGAATCTCGCCTACAAAGTCGTACGATTCCTCCAGCCACTTCTTCATTCGTGCCTGCTGCTGAGCATTCGAAATCTTGTCGACCTGTTGGCTAAAGCGGGTGACAAGCTCCTCACGCGCGGGGTTCTTTCGGTCGCTGCATACGGCGCGCCAGAGAGAGCTAAACACCGGGTTGAGAGCCATAGTCAATACATTCGAGTCGATGATACCGCTTAACTCAGCGACAACCAGTTTGCGGTACTCCTCATCCTCGCGGTAGCGCTTGGAAAAGTCCACAATAGGAGGTTTGCGGCGTGGCACAATGCCATTCAGTGCCTCAAGCGTCACGACCGTAGAAGACCACATCCTCCGCGACCGGGTTGATGAGGGACACATTCCGTCGCGACCGCAACCACGACCACGAGGATTAAAGGTGATCTCAGAGCGAGGAATGTCTTTCAAGATGCTCTGCGCTCGCGGGTCATCCTCCGGCCCGAGCTCCCCCAATTCAAAGTTTTCCTTGCCACCTTCGAAGACGATGTGATTCGCCAACCGCTCAGTACTTAGCGTCGCGCATTGCTTGGTGGCGCCCATCCATGCCATTATCAAGCCGACAGATAATGCCGAGATGGACGTGGAATCATTGCGCGACAGCTTCAAGCAGGTGCCGCCGGTTCGAGCTGACAGGTAGGCATAGTAGGGGAGTGCTTCACCAGGGCCATCGATTATGCTGAAGACAATGGCCTTCTTTTTGGCGTCGGCCAGCATATGCCCGGCGTGGATCCAATCGGCGAAGCACGCAGCGCTGGGGCCATATGGTGAATCGGGCCTCTGAAGCTCTTGCTGCTCGGCTTCGTACCAGTTACTGTATTGCCATCCCACCGTCCTGTTCTTCATGTGCGGCGGAGCATCAGCGTACAGAATGATGACGGTTGTGGCGTCGGGTCGCATGACGCTGTATGCTTTTGCCAGGGCCGTCTTGGAAGCCTCTGGGAAGTCGCACTGGCTGTTACTAATGGGTTGGAGGGACATGGCTGTGGAGAGCAAGGAGTCATGATCAATCTCACACAGGTCGCTTCGCTGGCTGTACCAGCCTGACCAGACGATGACAGGTCTGTCCACCAAGACTTGCTCGTAGTCGCGATAAGCCAGCAGACCGATGCGCCCAAAGCAGCCAGTCAGGGCAGCCAGGCGAATGATCTCGGGTATCGAGTCATTCAGCGAACGTAGGAAGGAAGTCATCGACCCCGTAGCGTCCGTGATAATGAGGAGATCGTAAGCCGTTGTCGTCTCCATATTGGTCTCTGTTCAAATTACTATGACTCTAAGATGTTGGCTTGGTCTTGCCTGATGGTGCTGGGTGTTTGTGCTAGGATGTTAAGAGCGAGAGTGGTTTGGGGAGACAAGGAGAATGACTGTTTTGGGACCGGACGAGGAAGTCTTGATGCTTTTTGTAGGCGAGAGATAATGAAGCGGCGGCCAACTGAATAGCCTAAGTGAAGTGAGGACTTAATTGCCGAACGCCGGCTGAGTCATGTTAGATTTATGTCCTCATTGATGTTACTGATGTTACGGGATGGATACTGTCCATTAGGCAGCAAGCCAAGAGTTGTCCTCAAGTCAGCCGCAGCGCTCCCAGCCTGATCCTTCATGCCAGGCCAATACCAGAAAAGGGCAAAGACGCCAGCCAGTCCACAAGAACAGATGCAGCGCGATAAAAATATTATCGATCCTTTTAGACATTGTTAGAGTGTTTCATAGAGCGGTATTTGCAAGACGCGATGGATGATGCGCTGCTTGAAGGAAGGCTTCTGCTCATTGTCAATGATGGATGGTCTGTAGAAAACAAAGAGAATGGGAAGATTCCAACAAATGGTGATTGCCCGGAGCCGGCGGGGCCTGTGGCGAAGGATATCCTGAAAAAAGATTGCTTACTCCTGCCCAGGAGCACACTGGGGGACGATTTCCTCCCCCCCCCCCCTTCAGGAGCAGGTGACCAGTGCCTGAAGGCATGGAAGGTAAAGGCTGAAGGCAAAGTTCATGTTTTCTGTTCGCATGCTGACTTAGCTGTAAAGCAAACTCTACCCGAGCTATCTTCCAGGCCTGGATTTAGGGCATTTAGGTCCCGCTTGCCAAGTAATTCTAGAGCCCTGGTTTTGAGGGTTATGCAACGAGTAATAGCCCCTTTTGCCTGGACAATATTGTCAAGGCAAAATCAACGACAATAGAGTCAAGATCTTCCTCTGAAAAACATGAAACATATATTGAATGAACCATTGTCACTTGAAGATCCCTCTCTTGTTGTTCTCTGTCGTTCCGAGGCCACTCCTTAACCATCCACAACCACTACCTATACAACAACCTCCTTCCCAGGATGTGGCTCCCCCGCAAACACAGTTGACCTCCCCCGAGTCGGCTCCCACATCTCGACCTTCTCCTTGCTCTTAGCGCCAGCGCCAGCCGCCTCAAAGTTTCTTTCCTCGTCTGGACCGCCTCGTCCTAGTCGGAACCAACCTTTCTCAGCCTTAACATGAACAGATGCACTTAAAGAAGGAGACCTTTTCTCTGTCCCAACACCCACCAAGACAGCTGTCCCCGTTCTTGCCACAGATCTAGCTGGACTACCTACACTCGACGTGTCCCTCGTAATACTGGTAGTCCTACGCCTACCAGCAGACCCAGAGATGGACCCTACAACTGTCCCACCATCTGAACTCGGAGCTTGCATGTGTCGATGCCCACGCCCATGCCTCTTGGGCTCATCCTCGCCGAAATCACCACAGTTGTCATCCTGGCGACGGAACCTTGCAGAACGGCGAAAAACTAAAAACCAAAGGGCCGTGATGATGAGAATGACGAGGATTGGGACCAAAATGCCGATGGCAATTTGGCCTGAGATGGAGAAGCCGTGGCTGTGGTTTGGGATGATGGGTTGTAAGGACGGTGTTGGTAAAGATGCGGAGGTGGGGTTCGTTGGAAGGGGAGTTGGCGATGGTGTTGGAGATGAGGACGGGAGCTGGAAATGTGAGGGGGTTTGGCTGGTTGAGGAAGAGGTTGAGGACGGGCTGAAGGGGCCAGAGGACCTTTCCGTTGCTGACGTCACAGAGCGAGTTGAAGAGAATACCACTGTGACACCGTTAGTGAAAGTCGTGATGGTTGATATTTCCAGCGGCGTCTGTTCCACGGCACCTGTTGCCGCAAGATCCAAGCAATATCCTCCCCCTTCACCGCACGCCTGTCCAAGAGCACAACAAACCCCTCCACACTCAAAGTCTCCTTCAGCACAGACCCTGCTGCATCCTCCAGACGCGGCAGCCTCAATAGGACAGCAATGGAAGGCACCAACGATGAGCGCGCATGACTCGTTCGCACCGCCTTTTCCAACAGGTCAGTTGCTAAGCCATGAGGGTAAAGACGAACAAGGAAGGGAACATACAGCACCACCCTCCTTGAGGACAAGCGACCTCATTACTAGCACATTCGGGGTAAGGTAAGAGAAGCGAAGTTAAGTGGCGGCGACCGGTACCTAGACGGATCTGAGAAGTATGGCGGGCAGGCCGAAGAAGGAACGCAGCTGGCTTCGCTGGGACAAAAAATGTCCCATTCATTTTGGTCATTGTTTACTGTGAGTCTACTTCCCTTCTTGGCGATAGCACAGAGAAGAGTAAAAAATAAATCGACGTTTCTCCTCTCTAAGCCAAGGTGAGTCCCCCATAAATAGATCCCGACACCACCGAACCGTCCACCAACCCCTGTTACCCGCAAGCCACGCCCATCACCATGATGCCAGTCCCGCAAAAGAAAGACCTCACACCAAGGATCGCTGTGCGCAGGCCGTTTAGCCGGGGACTGTGGCGTTAGAATCGGCGCCGGGGATTGGGCGGACCCAAATAATATGCAGGTCCAAGCTCACTCTTTCGTTTGTCGGCGGGTGTGATGTGTTGCTTGGCGATGTGAGAGATCGGCATTGAGTGTTCAGCTGCGTTTGCGATTTGATTCGGGCTGAGAGAGAAAAATTCAGTCTGTTTGACAAGTTACGGGTATCATGTTTTACATCAGTTGGCGATCTGGCTAGAAATTATCCGTCTTTTTATGGTAAGCTGTCCATTTGTTTGGAGATAGAACTGCGGGTGATGGCCGGTCGTTTGTGTACTAGCTGGAGATCAGTACTGCACGGATTGTCTAGGCTCTATATGAGCACACATCCAAATATCTCCCAAAATAAAGCCCACATCCTTCCTTTTTGCGCCCTGGTGTCTGGTAGACACTACTAGCATTAGTGGTAGAGGTCAATCCACATCCGCGTTGAGATCTTAATTCGGGCGGCGGATGAAGGCTTGTGATATTTGCGTAACATCCGAAAGATAATGGAACCTGGCATCTGAACACAGGCCGACTGTTTCCTGTTGTTCGCGACTGCTATATCGATGTTGGAGTCCAGAATTCCACCGATACGGTAGGCCTCCAGCATCATCAGTAGCTTTTAAACCAGCAGCTTGCTGCAAATAGCGGGCGGGAATGCAACGGGTTGATGTTGTATTCCCATTGATGTTCCGTTTAGGGGTGTCGAAAGCAGGCCAAGAAGATGGTGGTGATTCTTCACATCGAGCTTAACATGATCATTCTGCCCCCTTCAAGTAAACAACGCGTCTGCCTCCTGCCAAGCAGCAATCTCCCTCCTCTCGGCAAGCGCTGCCCTCTCCACCTCAACAGCCTTCCGACCGTTGTCGTCTTCGACCTTCGGGATCTCGATACTAGCTAGACCCTCGATCAAGCGTTTCGCCTTGTCAACGACGGCGCGCACAGCAGCCGTCTCGTTGCGCTTGGCATCCAGATGGTCTTGCATGAGCTGGATAAGCTGCTCACGAGCCTGGTGCGGGCGGTATTCATTCAGGATGTGGTGGAAGTTGAGGACAATAGTCTTAATATCTTGGACTTTTTCAGAGGCCTGGAATACGGGATTAGCTAGGGTTCTCTAACGATGATCTCGGGTAGCAGCAGAACTTACATGGGCGGGATTGATGCTCATAATGCCCATCAACTCAAGATAGTTCACAAGCAGGGACTTAGCCAACTTTTTGAGCTCAAATCCGCGATCAAAATGCTTGCTGTCAGAGGTGGTCTCGCTAGCTGGAGCCAGCCGCTGAATGCCCGCATCTTCGAGGCTCTGCAGAGAGTTTGCGAGCTAGATGAGTGTATGTCAGCATAAGTTTTGCCAGAAAAACAGTGGTATCTAGTAACTAACCGCTTCTTGCTGACCATACAGCTTCCACTTCCCATCAACTGGTTCTGGCGGTGGCTGCAGGTTGATCAAGTCCGCTGGGACATCAGGGATCCTAACCAACGCGTCGGAGCTGAGGCCATGTTGCTGGGCATAGGTTTGCTTGAGCGCGTTATACCGTTCAATGTTCTCTGGTGTAAAGTCCTTCCAGAAGGCCGGAGGGTCAGGCCAAAGGTGCGCGACCTTGTTGCCATCGTCTTCGCTGGAATCCATCTTGTCAATGGAGTGATGTGCAAGGCTTATGGGGTGTGATTTTTATTGCCGCGGCACTGTCGCATTTGGTCGCCGACTGGATCGGAAAAAGATTCGTAATGATAAGCTCAACTGAGTCTGGCTTATACTAGGGGATTCGCTCCTCCATCGGGGCGGCGCGAGCTTCAAGTTCGTGAAAGCTAATTGTGCCGAGTCTGGGTTGGCGGGGCAGAATGCAGCGTTCACGCGCAGCTATCGATGGTGATTGTAATAACGTTGTGTCCGTAATACAATATTTCCTTTAATTGCATTGCTTCGCTCGGCCCAGGTACTCTATCGGTGTATTAGGACTTGGCATGATTGGTGTTATAGAATGTCCAGGCTCTTTTCAAATCAATTTCCCTCACAACAAGTGACTCAGGTCGTAAGTACTTTTGCTCAGTATCGAATCTTCTCAATTTTCATTATTTTCGTTAAAACACTCGCCGCGTTGTTTGCAGTGTTCTATCCGACATCGTCAGTATACATGCGACTAATGAAGATTTACGCCACAGAGAACCTCAACGGCTGTGGCTGCAGCTACCCATATGAAGTGGCTAGTGAGTGGACCCTATGCAGACCCAAGTTTCTTGAACAAGCTTCAGCGCAACAGTTTCGTCTCCCTTCATTCTCGACTCTTTATCCATGCCGACGCGGTTCCCAGCCATTTAATTATCCAACTTGCTCACATCACCATAATCAAGATTGTCGGATTCACTAGTCGCCTTACGTCATCAATTGACCCATCGCGCAAGCCTCAGTTTTCTCCCCGCCACGCTCTAGCCTCAACTACACCCAACGACTTACACCGCTTTCAATCTCATCCTTCGACTATGGCAGATGCCCGTGCCCTATTACGACAACAGCGCGCCGCACGCCGAATAAACCACCCGCTCGCTGCATATCTAGACAATGGCAAGCTCGTCTGTACCCTGTGCCAGGAGTACATCAAGATCGAGTCCCTTTGGGACACCCACCTACATGGCGCGAGCCACCGGCAGCGGTTACAGCGCCAGCAGCAGCAAGCACAAGCTTCCACACGACCGATTGAACCTCCCCGCGCGGGGTTTATAGGCGACGTTGAAGGGGAGAGGGCAGCGCCCAGCGCAAAGAGGAAGCATGATGAGCCGGGACCCGTAGCGGAGAATGGCGAAGACGCCAACGATGAGCGCAGAAAACGCCCCAAGCCGGATGACGCCACCACTCTCTCAGAACAACGGCGCCTACCCGGCATGGGCTTTGGCCTCGAAGTCCAAATCCCTTCACGCCCCGCCACACCAGGTGGCACATCCTCCAATACCGGCTCCGGCACACCAATGTCCCTGACACCTAAAACCGCGCCCCTCGGACGCTCCCCCCTTGTTACCGAAGAATCAGCCTCCCAACCAGAGCCCGCCCTCCCGAATGGCCCCTCCCATACCCAGCCAAACGGTCCCTCTTCCGAAGAACAAGTAGACGAAGCCCTCTGGTCAGCCTTCGAAGCCGACCTGCTGCAGCCGTCCGCCGTAAAAACACTCACCAACCCGGAGATGAACCCGGACGCGGTAATCTTAGCACCAGCGATGACCGCAGAGGAGGTGGCCGCCAAATCAGAAGAGGAAGAGCAGGCGCGGCGGAGGGCGCTGGTGGATATACAGCTGGAGGATGAGAAAGAGGAGGCGACAAGGAAGTTGGAGGAGGAGTTTGAGGTTATGGAGGAGCTAGAGGCGCGGGCAAGGAGGTTAAGAGAGCAAAGAGAGGCGTTGAGGGCGAGGGTGATGAGCGCTGGTGGTAGGCAGGGGGTAGCAGCAGTTGAAAAGGGAGACAGGGGGGGAAAGGCGACCACCCTTGTGCAGGAAGAAGAGGAAGATGAGGATGATGATGAGGATGATGATGATGATGATGATGATGATGATGATTGGGATGGGTTCCGCTTCCGAGCTTGAAAGATGAACGGTTGGGCAAGCCGAGTCTTGAGGAACGCAAAGGAAGAGCATAGATATCGGAAGAAGAGGCTGGCAAAAGCCTCAGTGGCAGCAAAACGGACTTCGGAAATGTCTGTACAATATCGTGTACCATGACGGTACGTGTCATAAATAATTCTAGTTACATGATTTGGTTTATGGAATCATTCCAAGATCATACATCCCATAACCAAAAACCTCTAGTATGTCATACCAAACCGGAACGCCATCCACATATTTGCCGCCCAGCCCTTAAAAACTTAAGCCTCTCCCCTAGCCATCCGTTCCCAGAAAACCCTCATGCGCCATACCCTCCCAATGCCTTTCCTCTCGAGCCAAGCCCTCGCCATCTCTTCCTTCTTCTTCACCTCAACCATCCACACTTTCTCCAACCAGCCCCTCAATTGATCCTTCACCCGCTCCCTCTCCACAGCCCTCTTCTTCTCCACAAGACTCGGGGCAACTGCCGGCCCATTCCTCTTCGGTAACTGCCCGCCTCGGAACCACCATGAAGGCACGCACTCCTCTGGCAGGACGGCACGAGCAACGAGTTCCTCGGCCGAAGGCCGCATGGCCAGTCGGCGGGCAAGACGGGCTGAGGCGAGGTTATGAGCGAGTCGGCGGGAGGCCCAAGCTGTCCGAGTGAGCAAGATGGAGCGGCGGACAAGCTCATCATAGGATGGCCGAGTTGCAGAGAAAAGCATGGGCGGCAGAGTGTCGCGAACGCGACGTAGGCGTTGGCGATGGAGAAAGGGAGAGACGGAAAGAGTTCGTAAACGGCGGCATACCTTTGATTGTTAGCGGGGTACATATCAAGGTTGAGGATTGAACTTGTAGTAACGTGGGAAGGGGATGAAGAGAGTGATGAAGTTTTGTAAGTTCGACTCCTGAAGGAAAGATCAAGGGGGCAGAGGGTAGGGAGGACATACTCTCGACACTGACAGCAAATCGCAAACATCCACATAGGACAGTATGTGAAGCAGGATCTCGTTTGGCAAGTCGAGCAGACTCTTCCAGCTACCACACGGCTTTTTGCTTTCCATCTCGACGTCTCCCGAACCTTGGACATTGTGTCCTGAGAGCTGTCGAATCACAAGGGAACACTGAACAGACATGTCACTGGGAAGCTCCGATGGACTATGGCCCAAAAGAGTGAGCCTGTCAGTCTTGTTGATGAGTTGTACACTGACGACATGGCCCAGATCCAGAGCTGAAGTGTCTGTCTGCTGTTGTGCTAGCACTGGCTGAATCTGATCCTGTTGGCCTTGACGTGGTGTCACTAGCAATGGCGCCATCACAACCAAGTCCCCTCTAGAGGACGTGTATCTCTTCCTCAAAGGGTGAGGCGCGTGTGTGAACCAGCTTAGGACTGATGAGTTGGCAGCGGGATACTGTCGTCGGCACACGCAACAACAGCTATCTGGGCGTCTCCAACCTTGCCGTAGCGCCTTTTTGCTGGTACCGAGAACTATCGCTCCTGCGGAGGCCAGACCGAGCGCGGGGCAACTAAACGAATGGCCGATGGTCTCTTCGATTTCGTGCTCAACTCGCCACCTCACCAAGTTTAGCCCTGAGCCGACGGTCGCTTTGGGGCCAGCAACGTGAACGCCTATCTCATGTGCTAGCCCAGCTTACTTAGAGCCAAAGCTTTGTGTGATCTGCTGCGAACAGATCTGTAAGACGGTTGTGCAATGGGGAGCGTGGCGCGGCTGGCGGCAATGATACCTCGGACAGTGTTAGACGGATTAGGCAAGGGAGCACAGAGTAGCGTCAGTTCCGAAGACAAAGCAGGTCAAGCAGTTGGTCGCCGAGATGGCCCGCGCGATCAACCAAGTCACCGAGGTGGCTGGTTCTTGGGGATAAGGTGGGAGAGGATGGAGGGTGCACAGTACAGGCCGATCGAAAGCAGGAGAGGAGGACAGGTATGTATAACCGGCAGACACATTCAATTGTGAGAGTTCAGAATCCTGTGAACAGGTTGAGAGACTAATGACATGATCAGGGCGTTGTTGTGAATGGGGAGTGAGCGTGACGAAGGGATGAAGGTGACGGCGTCTCCGTGTTGACGTCGCGATGGTCACAATACACGCTCAGATGACTCTAGCTCGTCTGATTGTTGACTGGCTGGGACTGCCGGGGAACTCAAGGCTGACGTAGGCTAAGAGAGCCAGAGAACGAACCGGAAGATGCGTTACACCAAGCCAGCATGCAAGGCAAGAAAGCAGAAGGCAACAGCAAGAACATCTGAGACGAGGACCTGCGACAGGCAGCGCAGCCACAAGAGCGCCCCTGTCATGACCCTGGTTGTTTCCCCGCCTTCCCTTTTTTAAGCGCACGGAAGTCGTGATGTTGTTCGGTCTGTCCGGTCAAGACAGGCATAACCTCCAAGGGAAGACGTGCAACTCTTAAATTGTTGGAACATAAAGCACGAGCACTGCTTGACGTTATATTATCATTTTGTTTACCAGATAAACTTTAGTAGGGATTAATACGAAATTCGCTGGAGTGCACTACCAACTGGCCGGCACTTCCCCCTCGGTGTTACTGTTTCTGGGGTAGGTCACTTATGTAAGCTTCTGTCCGGACTTTCCGCGATAACGTTCGATAAGCAAATGTGGGAACGGTGGAGCCGATCTGCGAACCATAGTTAGCTCGTTAGTAGAGTCTTCCAGCGCCTCTCCCAGCACAGCTTCTCGCAAACTGTCTCAGATTTCCAGACTTCGCGAAGAGAAAAAAACCAGTCAGTATGGCTCCCTTGCGAAGCCCGTTGCTGGAGTCTCGAGGTGTTGGATTAGAAAGTCTTTGTGTGTCCAGTCCATCAAGTGCTGCGGTCCTCGCCTACATACGGCCAATATCAATGCATCCTTCTCCCAGACAAGGCAGCCCGTAAAACAGCTCAAACCGAAAAACTTACCAATACTGTAACAGCTTCCCCACGTCTCGCAAGCTCTCTCTCTTGTCTTCAATCAGTCTAAGAAACGCGCAAACGGCACCTGAAAACTACTCATATAATCTGTCTACGCCTAGCATCTCCTGCACCGTGCCGCTGCCATCTCCCACAACCCGACGCGCAGGGGGCTGCAAAGGGCCTGCTTCTGCGAGTCTTCTGTTTAGCGGCTTTAGCGTCGTACTGACGCGCGGCTGGCAATCCAGGGTGCCACAAAACCAACCTTCCAGTATAGCTCTCCGACGGGAAGCTTGTGCCACTGTTCAGGCATCCCCTCCAGGCCCTTCTGCAGCCGCCCGCCATGCACGCCGCCCGTCTGCAGGTTGCTGA
Source organism: Thermochaetoides thermophila DSM 1495 (assembly GCF_000221225.1). Classification (NCBI taxonomy): domain Eukaryota; kingdom Fungi; phylum Ascomycota; class Sordariomycetes; order Sordariales; family Chaetomiaceae; genus Thermochaetoides; species Thermochaetoides thermophila. Next base: position 1,848,853 of record NW_006383037.1, read on the forward strand.
GACTTTGGGTCCAAGCTAGGCGTCTTTTCGATTATCCATTTCCTTGACAGCTAATGCTCACTTGCGGAGCATCATAGCTCTTCAAGATTGAGGGTAGGCATGAGCTAAAAAATACAATCCCCACTTCTTGGCTCCATCACAGCATTGACGCGTTGGCCGGCTCAAACACGCGGGGCTGGCCTGCTCGTCTGCGGCCGGGTTTCTTCATCACTCACACGATGCCTATTCAGTCAAGGAAGCCATCCCCTCGCAGCAACACACCGGCTTTTTCTCTCCTTTGGGCTTTCCCGCGTGTATATAGTGTAGTTTAGGCAGTCCATAATCATCTCTTGCCCGCCGCCGTCTGGGCACGATCAAGGACCCTTAAGGGTGAGACGGGCCGAAAATACAATACAATACAATACAACAGTCAAGGAAGCCGAGGACCAACAATATCTAAAGCACTCCGACTGTCAGCTTTTCGAGCTTGCTTGGGTACTCTCATCATCATCAATGCTTGGCGCGGCAGGTTTTCATCATGTTGAACGAGGGCCCGAAGAGGTTAAGCCCAAGCCAACTCAGAGCCCTCACGCAACGCATCGTAGGCTATCGACGCTATTTCCATGAACAGGCTCCAGCTATATATTGACCGTCAGAACCTCAAAGTGCGCAAGGAGCCAGCAAGACAATGCATACCAATGCATACGCCGGCAGCCATGACCATCTGAAATCCAGCGTAGAGATCTAAGTAATTTTTTTGCCTCTGTCTTGTATATTAGACATCATTCTGATCACCAAAAGGTCTTTTGATGGAAGTAGTTCCGCGACGTGGGTGCCCCTGTGGCCGCGTCCAGGGCCCGCTTCTGCCGAAGTTAGGGCTGGCCAATGATGTTGCCCAGATGGGCTCGTTGAGGCTGTGCCTAAAACGATTGATCCCCGTTACCCGCTGTTAGCGCGCCAGGTCGTTTAACGTCAGTTCATATGTTTCGACATGTCTTGCACCAGATTATCGCTGACCAAAGAGCTTTCCTTAAGCATGGAGATGTCTAAATCCGAAAGTATAACATTTATTTTGGTTGTGTGTCTTTTTACAGATCCACGAAGTAACGGTGCACTATGAGTGCAGGCCGATCTCGGTTCTTGAACGTTTCAAGGCTGCACAACAGAGCTGTGTCTACAATCATCAGCATTGGCAAGTGGCAGATACAGATTTCAAGTCATTGAGTGTTGTCATGCTCTGTTCGCGCAAAACTCTGAGCAACATGTTTGGATCAGTCCCATGTGCTTGTAATTACCATTCTGGGAAGCCTTAGATTGACAGTTCGACAGCCACAGAGAGAAGTTGATCTGAAGCCACGGCTCCGCATGCCAGCAGACGAGGGAGTTAAATGATTTTAAAAATGACAAAGGTCACCATCCATTCTCAAAAATGGGCCGCTCCCTCTCGATTGACTGAATCTATTATAGCCACTCAATCGGTGCAATTGATAACTGGATTCATGCGTCTGGGAAAATTCAAACTGTGCCCTCTGTTCAGCTCATCATTGGGCACAGAAACACACAATGGCCTTGCGGGGGGCGACCAGCTTTACAACCACCCCTGTGTCTCTCACTATGCTCCACTAGGTTGCATTCTTAGCGGCCATGTCCACATTGATTTCACCGCGCTCTATGTTTCGCTTCCTATGTGGTCAATTTCAAACCCAAGTGACCAGCTTGCAAGGGTCCTTGCCGTTCTTCTGCCCCTTCGAGTTCCTCTTGAGTTGTTCTCCCAGCTGATATACAGACGCTGGCCGGAAGATTGGCGCTGCCGCGGTCCGGCTGCGGCCACTCGCTAGCCTGGCATTGGCAGAGATCATTACGTACAGCGGGAAGGAGTAAAATCTCCAGATACGGTCACCAAATCAAGGCCGAGTTTGTGGGCCTTTCATTTGGAAACATGGTTCATACGGTATAACAGTGAAGAAGGCCGGCAAGGTTTCGATATTCTCGATCCGAGCTCAGTCTCAGTTGCAGCGGGCAGCTCGCACCTAGCAGTGGACAATGTAGCACTACCCCACGACAAACTCTACGAGGTGGAAGTTACTGTGACCAGAGAGGTCTGCGAGCTGAGCCTGCTGGTTCCTGTCACGCCAATCATCACTCTTCAAAACCCTGCGGTCACGAAGAACCGAGACTAGAGTCTTAAGGACTCGGACTGCGAGGGAGAGGCCGCCGACACCACGACGAGAATGACATGCATCGTGGGTCGGTGTTTGGTAATCTGGTTCTCGGTTCCGGGGCCGCTTCCGCTGCGGCCCAGTCACATTCTAAGATCAACGCGGACTTGGTCGGCTAGATAATGAATGTGGTGAATTTTTCTTTTCCTGTGTCGATTTAGTTTGGGTTCCTCGTTCGTTTCTACGTGACTTATCTTGACTAGCATACAAAAGTCAGAAACACGAAGTTCGCGGATGAAGCGCTTTACTTCTTTCCTATTGTGGGAAACATCCTTCTCTAAGTGAGGCTGACAGACCAGAGAAACCTTCCCTCTGAGATACAGACAACGGGAGAGAGCTGGCTAACGGCTGAAGACGCCGGTCCTGATCCAAAATCACGTTCAATTGTAACCATATCTCCCAAAGCTCCCCCAAAAGGCAACAGTCGCTAGCTACTTAAGTGTCGCCACGTCATTTCTCTGGCACACAACCCTACCCACCCTCCAGGGCTCAGAGCGGGCCGTTTTGTGGGGATAACTCTACTACTGCCTGTCTGCCTTCCCCCTCCAGCTGCCTGTATGGAGAGGCTTTAGCCTCCGAAAACTTACGCAAATCACAATTTCACTCCTCTTCCGTGCTTCCGTGATGGACTGGACTCGTGGGATAGTGGGGAGCAGGCCAGATGGCCGCTCGTTCATGTGAGCGAGATGTCCTGCGAGCATGGCGCGCTTAGCGGAAGATTCTACTCCATATATGTGGGCAAGAGCGGAGCTCTCTGCAGCTAAAGAACTTTGTGAGAGCAAGGTTGAGGCGTGAGGGGTCAGGCCTTCCGGGGAAGTGAGTAAAATCCGGATTGGACTGCTGTACCGGCTCTGGAGAGTGACAAAGTTGCATGCACCGGAACCCTGTCCCCTGGAAGACCCGTTCTAGCAAACATGTGTAAGCCTGTAAAATTGACACTGTAGAGCGTAGACGCCGGCAAGCGCAGATTTGTCCCAGGTGTGTATTGCCACCGTATATCATGGCGTTTTAAAACCTTGATTAGGAAAAATCTCTAGTAGTGTTTGCCGCCATGAGGAGGTTTGGGACCAGGCAATGAATGTCTGTTGCCTCATCAGGATAACAGATAACTTAACCTGACATGATTTGTCCCGCACCGTGGCAAACTGCGGGTGCATTCCATGATATCCGAGTTGGGCTGTCATTGTGCTTTGAGCGTCCAGCCCGCCTTTCTCCTGATAAGTGTTTTGGGGATCAGAGAACTACTAATGAGTAAGAAAGCATCCTTGGATATCATTATGTCCTTGAAACCTTCCTAATAACTGCAATGGCATAAGGTGGACTAACAGGACATCATCCTTCTGAACAATTCACACACTTATTCTCCTATTCCGTTCCTCGGATCACTAAACGTTTTCAAGAGTGAGCATTATCCTCGATTGTTGTCGAGAAGTTCACTCAAAGCTCTGGCCCCCCTCTCCTCATCCTCCCCCAAATCATGCAAAACAGCCACTTTTTTCCTATCCCCTATTGGTGGGATATGCAAGGCACATTCTCCCCGCACGACAAGAGCCTTGTCTACATGAAAAAACAGTTGATACAAAGTTTTCTGTCTTTTTTTCTCTTTCTGTCTGTGTGTGGCATCATGGACACATGTCGGAGACCTTGCCCCTCCTTGGCCCCGTAACCGACCCGTGGCCGCGGCCAGGGCGGCCAAGGCAAGGACCAATGTTTTCCGGATATGGAACGATACCGGACGGGGGACCCCGCCCGGCCGGCTCCCCGAGCTCAACGGGCAGATCCCTTTTTCTGCTAGTGAATGGGTCTTGTCAGGCCTAGTCGAGAATCAAGCGCGGGGCTGGTTGTCAAGGCCTCGAGCAAGACCATGTCCGGTCTAGGCAGGAACTAACAAAGTGAATCCCTGGAGATTCATAGTGCCCCATTAAGGATGTTTCTTGAGGTTTTGTGGGTCTCATTGTCCAGAAACGGGCATTAAAGACCAGTGGCATCGGCAAAGAAGCGTGCCCCGCTACCCCGTGCATGGAACATGCATGGAGACCTCTGCGCGGAAGGGAGGCATGGTTAACGGAATATCAGCGGGCTAAAGGTAACCATGGCTGACCTAGTAGCTCAAAGCGGGAATTTCTCTACGATAAACCTATCTCGGCCCAATTATACAGGTCCTGCTCAAGACAGACGCGCGTGGAATCTGGAAGGCTACGGAGCAGTGTGACAAGCGTTTGCCCCTCTTCTCTAAGCTCTCTAACCTGCCCCCCCTTTCAAACATACTGAGACAATATATTTACGTGTAATACGCCCCATCTAACCTCGTTAAGCCTTTTCTCCAGACGAGCACAAAGCAGTCGATGGCGTCGCTGTGCAGCACGGTGGGGAAGCAGGACGGACGGGCCTTTTCTTGTCTCTCATATGCCATGAACGACGTGGCTCCTATGGAAGGCCATCCCAAGAGATGATGGCCCCTTTCCGCGGGCCAGATCAACGGGACCTGTCTGCCGGCTCAAGTCGGTGGCTGCCATTACGCAGGATGGCTCACCCGGGGTGTGGTTCGAGGACTTACTTCACTTACAACATAGCCGGCAAGTACATGCCTTGACTCCCTACAACAACCGGCTGGCCTTCTTCCTTATCGACATCCTTTGTGGACTTAACTAGAGGTTAGTGAGTGACCTTCCCAAAACATATGGAGTACAGGTGTCTATCCCTCTGGATAAGAAGCTGTCGAGCCTGCCAGCTGGCTGAATTGCGCCCTTGGCTCTTTTCTTTCTTTAACGGAGTGTACGTACAAGCAGGACACTGGCATCTTTCCCCTTCCTACTTCCCACCCTTCCATGCTTACCGCGCCATTCCGGGGAAGCGGGAAAGGATCTTTTCCTTCACCTTGCTTCTAGCCTGTCGGCTATGTGTCTTTCATACCCTTGACGCCGATTGATGCATGGCGAAGTTGGCCACTTCGATCAAAATGGTCCAGTCCGATGGAAACCGGACAAAGGACACGGCGAGGGTGGTATAAGAAGCGGTGAATTAGACGTCGAATTGTGTCGGTGGCAGTTGTCTAACAAACACAAAAAGGGACACATATCATTGACCTCCAAGCTACCCCTTGACCGCTTCGACACCTTGAGCCTTGTGGAGCAGATTTGGCTCACGAGTACAACCGCCCTTCTAAGATTTTAACAAGCATCCGTGGCCTATCCATCCAGTATATTTGCCTCAAGGTAATTGAAGCAACCCAGAGCAGTACGTACGTGGGCTGTTGTGGTACCCCAAGTGCCGTCAAGTGCTAAAGTTCGTAGGGCAACCTGACACTAATAACTATTGTTTTATATCTAGAGTATGGATACCACCCACTGAGAGATATCGGTCACTTAATTTCCACTGTCATCACTGTCTTCTAACGAAGGGTCATCCTCATCATTGCGGCCGCGCCCATCACCAAGTATACTCCTATGTGAACCCCCTGAACCAGCTTAGGGTCACATAAACAATCTTGCTCATCAACAACGCCCCTACAAACTAGTCTTCAATATCATTCCAGGGAGACCTAACACATAAACACAAACACAACAACCATATATCCAACCTAAAAACCCAGAATGTGCTACTACGACCAACTAGTCTGGCGCTGCGGCTACTGGAAATGGTCCGTCTTCCGCGAGCAGTGCCCGCGCGAGCGGCGCATGGGCGAGACGTGCGGTCTGCGTCTGGTCATGACGGCCTATTTTCAGGAAGACATTTGCAAACTCTGCGACGAGATTAACAAGAAGCAACGGCGCATCGAGAAGATGTCGCAGGACATTGCGCGCTGGAAGCTGGAGGGCAACCGGCGCGCGACGATCGATCGGACCACTGCCGAGATTAAGGAAATCGAGATGAAGTTGGATCGGTTGAGGGTGCAGCATGAGGGGAGGATTAAGGGGAGGATTTGATCTGTGGGTTGACAATAGCGTCATGTCTCTTCTGCTCGTTCATGTTTCACTCCATTTTTCTTGTTTCTTTTTTTACACTATCGTTTGTCCTTGATAACGTCTACCTTCTTCCTTGTTATCCTTTTCTCTCCTATGTTTCTCAATTCTCTGGGGGATTTAACTCGAGAAGCATGGAAAGACAGTCATGGAGGATCTACAGGGTCCGTTCTTACCAATTTTCTCTCACGAACAGCTGGTAGCTGTGACAAGACGCTAACCACCTTGTCAACAACCATTTAGCGGCCTCGTTTGACGGTGTCTTACACACATAGCCGTGAAGCCGACTTGGCAAGTGAGCTTCCAGCCGCGGTTTGGGCGCACGTCTTATGGATTAGTTGATGGGATGTTAAAGGAACAGGCTGTGTTCAAATCTGATGGCCATGTTGATAACCTGGGCAAACGGGAAAATGTTTGGTTATGATATGAAGCTTTGTGTACTCGGGGAACCGATGACCACTCATTTCATACCTTGACTATCATGTCTTTTGTCATATATTCCTACCGAACAGCCACAGGGAAGAGAACGGGACTTCCAGAAGACTTGCTCATAATGACGCAAAAGATGCTAGCTCACGCAAAATGCATTTGCGAAACAAAGATAAGCTTTCTGTGCTAGATACGGTTCGTCCAACTTTCCATCGACCCAAGATCTAAAATTCGACGAGGTCCCTCATGGAATCTACGAGAACATGTTAATAATCCTTTCACAATCCAAGGCATCGTTTAGTAAACTTTACTCGTGTCACCTCTGTTCTCTATCAAGTCACCACAGTTTCCCTCTTAGCCGGAAAACACTGGTCCGAGTATTCCAGTTTGTCCTCAGCATGCTCATCTGCATGATCCAGCTTCGGCAAGGGACCCTAGTGGCTCATTTATTTCCTCTACTGGAGACAACAAGATAAAAGAATGTGACATCGAAGTGTAGGAAATGAGGGTAAGTCGGCCGGTGAAGATGTGAGATGAGAGGATAGAGGCGAGTCATCAGTCGATAGATGGGGGAGTTGTGTGTTACCCAGGCTAGAGGACTGGGTCACTTACACTTGGGAAGAAAGGAGCATCCAATAAAGACCAGTTATTTGAGGCTGAGAAGAAGAGAACTCGGGTAGTGCATCCAGTGAGGTTGCTGCGGAACTGATGTACTAACTGTCTCAGCCTGAGTACATGGAGGTTCCTCCTGGGGATTGGAGTGCAGCCACATGAGGCCAGAAGCTTCTTTTACTATCTGTACAGACGATTATCTCAGTTGATAAGAGAGAAGACATAGTTTCCATCATCGGCAGTCCTGAAAGTGCTGAGCCGGAATCGAGAGCAAGCATCATCACCGTGGCACTGTTCGAGATAGGGCTGCATTCCCATATTCGATACCTCGACCCCAACCATTCATGAGTTGATGCGAGCAAGAGGCACGACAGGTCCCCCAGGACGCGTTGGCAATTTGCCCTGACATAATGAGGGGGTTGCAGCAGCCGTAGACAGTCAGGCATGCAGCACAGGGAAGTGTCGTGACTTGCTCTCCGTGCGGTGCGTGACATGCTCCAAGAATTGCATCTCGTGCTGCAGCTGGTACTTCTGATCCCCTGTCTCACTCGGTCTCAGACAGAGGGCCCATTGAACGACCCTGTAGCCCTCGAATAAGGGGAAGTCACCGGAGAAAGTTGCCAAAGTTGAGGAGCCAGTCACATAACGTGGACTCATTGAAGACTAGGGAGTCTGTTCTGTCTCAAAGGGGTGTTGGCACAGTACTGAGATGATTCTGATTCAGTCTCCACGCGCGACAGAGAGACTTTGACGAAGGCTGACGTGTGGCTCGGAGGCATAGAGTGTGGGGGTGTTTTAATTCTGAGCTAATTGGCTGGCAAGTGAGCCCAAAGACTTTGGAGTTCAGTCAAGGGCTTTAGAATTTGTAGTGTATGTTTGTTGATCCTCGCAGTTAGCATAAACCCTTGCCAGTCGGCCACTGGGAATATGGACATCCAACAGCGTGTTATGTGAGACTGAGTATGATTGGCCGCCAAACATTGAGCCATCCGAGAAACAAAAAGAAACTTCAATTGATGCGTGATGTCTGTGTACGACTGTCTATGGAACGCAGAGTGCAGTCTCCCATCTCAATTGGACCCTATGGTGCCGGAGAGCCAACTGCACAACCAAACCCTTCTTTAATACCTTCGGTAGTGAGGCAAACTTTGCCTTTGGGGTATCCGTTTTCACAATTTTTTTTCCTTTTTTCTGAACAACCCAGCTTTTTTCGACACCTTTCCTTCCCTAAACCATATGCTCGAGTGATCAAGCGACTTAAATCTCAAATCTTGCCGCCCAACATCAGTGACACACAACCATTCCAGACACGACTGCAAAGCACTGGCAAGCTAAATGCATGCTGCCCCAAGGCCCTCATCGCATAGCAGCAGCGGCATCGGCAAAGTTCCCAAGAAGTGGTTCGCCCCCGGCGACCTTAATCGGCGGCGCGCCCTGCTGCATCTCAAAGTGATCGTCGTCGGGCGTGCCCCAGTCGATTCGGGCGGCGGAGGCGAGGTCTTCGTGGGAAGAGAGCTTGGCCAGTAAGGTTTGGAAGCGGGCGGCGGTTGGGTCCTGGCCGTGGAACGCGAACGTGCCGGGTTGGAGGACGGCGGTGGTGGCTTTGTCGTTGCTTGCTGGGATGATGTCGTAGATGTCGACCATATTGCTGTTGGGGTTGTGCGGTCAGCTGGGTGTTCCTGCCCCTCTCCTCCTCTTCTTCGCCCTCTTCCTCCTCCTCCACTGACACTGAAAACGGGAGGCTATCTGTGCTGGGAGGAGATCGGCGATCGGCTGCGGCTGCGACGTACTCTGATGTCCGCGCCACGACTCGCTGTAGCGCCTCGATCTCGCGCTGGACCTCTTGAGGGTCCTCCTGCGCCATCACGTGTTGCTGCTCAAAACTGCCATAATTCACGGTGTTGGGGTCGTCGAATAGGTGCTGGGCTTCGTCATCCTGCGCGATGCGGCGTCAGCGTCGGCTAAACGGCACAACAACCATTATAACCTGGTCAGAGCCAACGAAAATACATTGCAAAGCTGGACATTGACATACTTCGATGTATTCATCGGCGCGGCGGCGCCCCAAACAAGAAGAGCAGATTCCCATGACGTCGTAAGCTCAGGGGGGCAGGGTCCGCTTTGGTGGAAGGGGGTATCAAAAGAATGTGGTGAAGCAGAAAAAGAAAGAAACAGCAGAATTAAATCCAAAAAAATGCCGGTAGGTTCAACTCCCTTGCAGGGAAGAGCTAGCGCGGGCGAATCATAAGGAGCGAAGTGCTCGAGGATGACAGGAACGCGAGAGTGTTGGCGAGAAGAGATGGAATTGAAGATTGATTATGCCCACGCCGTCCTCGAGTTCGCTGGGCGCTTTGGCTCTGCCTGTATACTGCTGTTGCGACAGCGTCCAGATTTTTCGAAGGAATCCTTGTCCTTTGTCTTCCTCGGCACGGTCCACAGGCTCCACTGCCCCAGCTCTGACCCATGGGCAATCGCACACCTCGCTTCACACCCCGGTTTGATCTTTTCGGTCGTTACGGTTACGGATTGGCCGGCTTTTCTGGGCGCTTGGCAACTTTGACAGAGAGCTTCTATTGCCCGCTGCTCCGCCAACTGCGCATCTAAACATCGACAACGCGCCCGCCACTGTCCTGTCTGCCACTATCCCTTTACAGTTCCAGGATCGGCCTTTTCTTTACCTTGCTGTGTTAATCCAGAATTCTCCGGCATCAGATCCTGTCATTACTGCAACCATGTCTTCTAGACGGGTGCCAAGAGGAGAGTATATTGAGACTGTATGCAACCACCTCCCATATCGACATAATTTGTGCTAATGGCTCATCGATACCTTCTAGGATACAGGTAACAAAGTCGCCCGGAAGGCTACTCTTGTCGGCACCCAAAACATCATGCTTGGCGGCAAGACAGTCATCCAGCCCGAAGCCATGATTCGCGGCGACTTGGTCCGAACGATTCAAGCTCCTGCCCCGGCGAGCGGCGCACCCCCAAACAACACGGCCGTGTCGATAGGACGATACTGCTTCTTAAGTAAGGGATGCTGTCTGCGCCCGCCTGGCCGCCCGTACAAGGGGTAAGCTCGTCAATCCGACGCTCCCGCAACCCATCAACGTAACTGAAACTGACCACGCACCATTTCCAGAGCCTTTACTTACATGCCCCTCCGCATGGGTGACCATGTATATGTCGGCCCTGGTGCCGTCATCCAGGCCGCATCGATCGGCAGCCATGTGCACATCGGTGCTAAGGTTGTTGTCGGCGAGTTTGCCATCATCAAGGACTATGTCCGCGTTCTCGATGGGGCCGTCATCCCGCCTAACATGGTGATCCCGAGTTTCAGCATTGTTGCTGGGCAGCCTGCCCGCGTCATTGGCGAGGTTCCCGAGGGGATGCTCGAGTCGTTTGAATTGCGCGATTTGTACAAAACTGTAGGGAATAATCCCCAGCCTCCGCCTGTCTGAGTGGCTGGCCACTAGGGCTTCTTATGCAGAAGAGGAGGCTTCAGTTGTCATTCGGATGTCCTTTGACAGAAGGACCGAGGCACTCGTCAATGTGCTTGCCTCTGGTACACCTCCATGCTGGGTCTACAGCCATTGATGACCAAGGCAGATCGTTCCCGGCCAGGGAATTTTGAGAGAGAGGGTTGCCGAACCTTACGACCTGCAGGTGTTTGAGTGACACTTGATGCCAAGTCTCCAGCCAATGTTACTGACGTGATTCGGCACCAGGGCAGTGAACCATTTGCCAAGAGCCAAATCATGCGCTATCAATTGCCGTGTCACCGATGCAAATCAGATCAACGGCCAAGTGTTTGGAGGAGCGCTCTGGTCCTTGAACAAAGGACGCAGAAGGCATTAAATTGTCACTCCAGTGTGGTTTACTGAAAGCCTCAAGCGAAGTAAAAGAAGATCGACATCGTCCTTTACGAGCTACTCTGGGTAGCAGAGTTAGGAGCTTGCATCAGCTACCGCACGAGCAAGACAACGCCGAACCTCTGCCCAGCCGACAAGATCAATGAAAGCCCAAACGAAAGTTCAGATGGTGGCATCGGTGCCTCGCCTTCGAAGTTAGCCATCCAACTATTTGATTCCTACCAAAGGTTGTTGTTGGCCTCATCGTTCTGAAAATCGCCTTCGACAGGTGAACCTTAAGCTTTCACGCTAGTCCAACACCCCTCTCTTGCAATACCTCTTCAACCCGTTCCTTCACCACCGCAGCAAATGCCTTCACGCCGTCCTCCCCGGCATCAACATTAGCCCACTCAACCCCCTCCCTCTGGCAAACAGCCATCACATAACCACTCTTTCGATATCCTTTCTCTATCCCAACTATCATCTTCTTCCCCCTTCTGACCGCCATGCCAAACTCCATCAAACTCACTGGCGCATCTGTCTTGCTTCCAAAGTACACGATAATTAGGTCGGAAACAGATTGCATGTCCTGCTCCCAGGCCACTTGTTCTGCAAAGGGTTGGAAGGAAGGGTCTTCGGTCCAGGAGGAGTCCCAGTCGCTTCGGTGGGGGTTTAGGATTGTTATTGGGAGGGGGGCGAGGAGGGTGGTTAACACGTTGCGCCAGTTCAGCGAGGAGGAGGTTGTGCCTGCTAAAAAGAGAGAGACTTTGCCCGTAAATTGGAGTCGGAAGGGAGAGAGAATGATTTGGGCATTATGTTGGCGGAGAGAGTGGATCAAGTCGGTCATCTTTGGAGTTAATGGCCCCCGAGGTGGGATGGCGATCAAGATGGCGGTCTGGACAGATTTCTATGATTCTAGAGTCTGACAGTCAAGATCGAGGATTAGAAGGGGAAGAACTCAGCCAGGAGTCTGCTGGCTGCCTTGCAGCTGTGTTCATCCCGCCCATGCTCCAGTGGCTGGTCTTGGTCGGGCGGGAAAGCAAGGGTTAGGGTTATCACCGATCCTTGATCACGTGATATCCGTGAGCTGCCGCTTTTTGGGTACAAACGAGCCATCCATAGTTTTACAGCATTCCTATATACCAGCTGATGAGCACATATAACGATACAACTGTCCTCCTCTGGCTACGCGATAAGCCAAGTTCTTCAGGATCTCCCCTGCACTACTTGCAGTCCAAACATTTCCCCTTGGAACCCTCCGTAACTTCAAAACTCAAAAGTAGGTATCTCAGGCGCTTTAGGGCCTATTCCGACGATCATGTCGTATCTGCAATGGTATAGACTCCGTCGTGGTAAAGCTCAAACTCTTCATATGTCCGATCGGGTGGTATCCCTCCGGATACTCTCGACACTCGCTATGGGTAGGATTAGGGCTGGCGAAGGGCAGCTGCTCCTCGGCGTTATCCTCATCAGAAGACTCACTTCCACGCTTATGACGGCGCCACCGTTTCCAACACTCTGTGAGAGTCAAAGTCAACTTGAGGATATCTCAGCAGTTAACGATAACGGAGGATCATTTACTCACCTTTCAGAGCGACGAGAACTTCTATGCCGGTGAAGACGGTGAATATAATGGGTGGGACCTGGCCGAATGTCATGAAATTGTCCTCATCGCTCCGTCCGTTGTCATCTTTAGAAAGCCTGGCGATATTTGTTAGCAGAGACAGGCAAAGGACAACATCGAGGACCAGCCTTTCGCTCATTGAGTATCTAGGTTCCAAGACACTTACCAGCCACTGCCTTGAACCCAATCTCTTTTTCTATCAATCGCCCTGATGTCCAACCAGAGCACAACCGCCGAAATCAGGATACAAATATCCGGAAAGTACTGCGTGGGCCAGAACTTCCCAAACATCCACGCCAGCGGTAAGTCATATGCTTTAGCCTCCCTAAACAACTCCGACGCCGTCCGTCTTCTCCTGCTGCTCGTATGTGGGTCTACATTCAGCACTTTCTCGCTGAACCATTCCCATCTCGCCAGCAACCTCCATGCCAGCAACACCACTGTCACAATGGCCGCAATGAAATACGCTACTGTCTGCGCAATTTCCCAGCCATCCACACTGTTATCCCACCAACTCGGGGTGTCCAGCAGGCTGGGGTTGGTGACGTTGATGTACTGGATGTACTGCTTCAAGTTGGCATCAAAACCTGGACCGAAACGGTCCAAGTTACTGCCTTCGAGAAGACATATCTGCGGCACCATCATGAAGTTCTTGTCGCGAAACATGACAGCATAGTCTGGGTGGCGCGTGATGTCTGTCGGAAATTTCATAACCCCAAAGATTGCGCCTCGTCGTGGGAGGAATATCATTTGCACTGTGATAATGAACGTTGAGACCAACAGGCGCACGAAAGCTAGGGCGTTCTCCTTCAGGTATTGTCTTGTCAAGAGGAGGGCTAACAAATGTGTGGCCGTACTGACGGAGAGAAGGTCGTTAATCAGATTATAATGGTAAGCGGAGATGGTGCAACTTTGGGGACCGATGGTCACGAAGAGGTAGGCCAGGCCGAGGAGGATTTGTTGCGCGCTGCAGCTGAAGATGACGGGTTCTAGGGGTAGGGTGATGTCATTGCTGGGATCTTGGGATTCTTTAAGGTTGAGTTTGGTGTTGAGCGCGGGGAACCAGCCTGCATGTAGGCACCAATTTTTGAACCTGGGAATGTCGTCATAAGCGGTCAGCTTGGGAAATGTCTCTATTCCCTGGATAGTTATGGTACTCACCGTGTCTCCTCATCCCTCAGATGCCTATCTTTTCGATGCTTTAGACACTTGCCGCCGAACAAACGACATGCCAGGGTGTACTTGTATGCCTTGATCACTAGCTGCTTGAATAATAGGAAGCCCATCTCAAGATTACGGATGAACGTAGCACTGAGTGAAACACCGGTGATGAAGATGAAGGCATAGATAACCTATGATGTGACCAAGGATTAATTCTGCACAGCTATAGGGTCTAGCATGTCCCCTGATGGAATGTTGTCTCATTAAGACTTACACCAACACCGGCTATATCCGCCTCGCCCTCGAACTGTCCTAGGTGATTGTCACCGACGGCGATTATTTTCGTGGCATTGTCGTTCCAAACAACTGTGCAGTCGGGAGTGACTCCATAGTGGGTGCGACAAGTATCAAGGGAAGGGAACCATCGGCGACCCCATTCGATCTTTGGGAAGATGGTCTTGCTGGACGACATCCTCAAGATGTCATTGCCAGGCTGTCCGGTGGTGGTTCAAATTGGAGGGATTTCACTCTGGCAGCGGATCAGCTTTTACACAAGATGCTTGATAGACCAAGGATCAGTATGTAAGCTCATAAAGCACGGTCAAGAAACGAGGCAAAACACACCATGATGTAGTTAAAAGTTCGTTATTATAGGTGCAACATCAATTCTTATAGTCAAGACTGTTCTCCCCTATTATCATACAATCATGCGTTCGGAAGTGGAGGCCTGATCTAGCATCTCATCTGGATGGCATGCTGACTACATCGAGCGTTCTGGCCCGACCCCCAAAGGCACGTATCACACATCACACGATACTTCTGGCCCAATCCCACGGGGCGATGGCTTGGTCCAGCCTTATAATTCTTAGCCCCCAAAATGATAATGTTATCTTCGTCTTCTCGCCTGGATCTTGTTCACCAGGCAGCCTAACTTCCTTTAAAGCTGATTCGTCCGGCTGGTTTCAGCTCAGCCCCAAAAACATAGGGTAGCAGGGGTGGGCGGAAGGCTGGGCGGCAAAGCTGAAACGGTTTTGCATAGCCAAAAGGAGGGGTAACTTGTGAGACCGGGTGTGAGTAATTGAGGGGTACCTAGGCCACTTTCGCAGGAAAATCTTTTGGAGGCTTATAGCACCTTAACTCGCTGTAAGTATGATGACTTGGAGTTTATAATGCAATATGCAAGGCCTCTGGAGCTTCGCTTCTAGCACTTGGTAAGAAATGATGCTGTTAAAGACTGAACCAATTTAAGTTTATGTTCCGATTACCATTTCTGCTAGATCTCGTGCAATGTATCTCATCGGTGCTAATTACAATAAGGTACCATTAAAGTGTCGCAAGTGCTCTATCTGGAAGAGTGGGTCCCGTGCAACCTAGATAACACCAGTCGAGAGGGCCGGTCTTAAGCTTCGAACGAGACTCGGCGTTGTTGCGATGGAACGGAGGACACCTGAAATGGGAAAATAAGACAACAGCTACGTAGATGTACAATGGAACTTCTGTAATCCACCAGATACGAGGATTTCTTTCTCGAATGGAGTGAGACCCTTGCGCCAATGTGTAGAGGATAAAGATGGAATCAAGTTTCGATGAATCACGTATCTCCAAATTGGACTTTACATCGGGGCCCAGCAAGTCAGTATAGTTTTTTTCTGCAAAGAAACAAATAGTTGGAAGTGTCATAAACGCAGGATCTCTGAAAATGATGTCAGATGTTAACTAATTGCTTAAAAGTTCTGTGGAGACCCACGACGAGGAAGGTCGCCGCTCGTAATCTAGGAATAGCGATCAAAGAATTATTGAAAAGAATTATTGAGGTATTCATCAGTAGCAAGAAGTGCCATGATGTGAGTTGCAATCGTAACACCAAGGAGGTCGAGAAGCATGCTGTGATGATATGCGGAGATAGTGCATCCAGAGGATGTAGTGAGAGTAATCGCAAGGCCTATCCCAAAAAAACAGCTGTTGCTCGCTACAGCTTAGGATCACTCGCACAAGAGGCCGCGTAATGGCTATCTTGTCAGCGTTAGGAGGGGATGTACCATCAGTTCTAATTGGGAAAAGTTCGGCCAAACTCTTCCTGACATGTTCGTGTAATGGAGGTGTAAATCTAAAGTTGTCAACTTTAACCATACGTCTATCTAGATAACATGACATATCGGCATTTGGAGCAACACCTCACATGTACAAGTTCAGCTTCTTCACTGGATAGGTCAGTCCAGTGAATGCCCTTTTCAAGCACTCGAAGTGCGGTGAGGAAAATACATATTGCAGTAATTCCAAAGAATGATGTGAGCGCCTAAGTATGAAACATGTTAACTGCAGAAACTGCTTGGGAGGGGTAGATAAATATGCATTATTTTGGACGTTTTCATTGATGCGGGGGAATGTATATATGTGTATTTTTTTCGACCACTATCTACCATATCTAGGTACTCGGGTCGTGCCCACGGCGACGGAGGGCAAGAGGTTGCTAAGTACATTGCGCGGGGAAAACCCTTTTTTTTGGGAAAAACCCGCGCGTAGCTTGTACCCGCTGGTCCAGCTGGTCCAAGGGGGGAGATGGGAGGTTGAGCTGGTCGAAGCCCAGTTGAGTAGCTTGTACCCGCTGGCCCAAGCGGGGAAGTCAGGGTTGATCGCGGATGATGCGGGGGAAGATCAGAACTTACTCCAATACCCGCAATGTCTACTAGTCCTTCAAAGTTACCACGAGTGATGTTGCCAACTGCAGTGATTTCAGTCAAATAGTGGGACCAAACAATAGTACAATTCAGCTGGCTTTCGTACTGCCGTTTGCAGATATCGATAGAAGGAAACCACATGACGATCGAGTTGCTTGGTACAACAGGGCTTTGCAATAAAGTACGACATACAGTGTTGTCAAAGCGATTGTTGTCATTCAAGAGGTAGTAGGGGAGAGTGATAGGAAAGAAAGGAGTGAGGAGCATTCAATAAATATAGAGAGCAGCTTATGATATCGCTAGCTTACTGATCATGCTGGTCGCACCCTAGTACTCTTATCGACAATTTTATTGGACCTCTTAGTGACAATCTTTCAGCACATAGGGGACAATTACCAAAAGCATTGCTCCTTCTTTATCTTTCTTTACATGGTTCATGTCAGCCTATGAGCCAAGGATGACTCTAGCACGACATGGTTATTGAGCCTGAGGCACGAATGTGGCAAAATGCTACGATAGGTCAAGTTAGCTAGGATAGTTTGTTAGGGCGCATGAGGCTGAATGGACGAGGGGGCTACGGCTCAGCTGCTTGCATGTCGCTTTTTGCCGAATGTGCTTAACCTAATCGGCTAAGTTGCCCCATAAAGGACGAAATGTGAAAACGAGCATGTAAGCCCAATATCAGTCGCCCAGGAAGGTGTGTGCACTTCATTCTCCCAAAGCCTTGCTTTTCTTGCCTATTAGAACCGCTCCCAACCCCCCCATGACCTGCATCTGACACCGCATCTGGGGTAACGCCACAGCAGAAACTAATTTAGACAAATTCAGAGCGCTAGATAGGTTGCGCTCTGTGTAAAAGACCGTATTAGCCCTAGGAGGGGCGCCAGGCGCCTGTCATGATCTTTCTCCTTGTACTACTTGACAGATGCTTAAAAAGGGTTACAACCTGAGAGATGCAAAACTGTAGCCATGTGAACTGAGCTTCAAAAGGGAATTATGCATTGATAATACTATTAGTACAATCAAGTGACAGAACAACGAGAAGAACTGGAACAATTGTAAATGAGAAATCCGTCATGCATGCCAGTGAAGATAGTCTAAGCTTCGCAACCCTCTAGAGCTGTCACCGTCACTTCCAGACTGCTGTGAGACTTACCCCGTATTAGTTGCAGATAAGTCTGGGCGGTATGTTGTAAAAGACCCCCAAACTGATTCTCTGTAAAGCTATGTTACCCACATTGAACCCATAGGAAGGTAAGCCTGGAGATATTGAGACCGAACCCTGTGACTAGAAGAGTAACGGTCAATCTCTGGGTCTCCAGCTATGCTTTCCTCTTTGGGAGTTTGATAATCAAGATGCTATGTTAGGAACTGAGCTATACACGCTGTAAGTAGAAGGGAGGGTAGAATTTATCACGTGCGACTAGCATCGAAAGTAGGCAACGCACACATAGCCGCTTTGATAAAATTTGGTACCGAGTAGAATAGCAAATTTGGATGGTGGTAGTTGGCCGAGAGTAAGCGGGCTATCCTCGGGTGTTGTAACGGGTGACTTGGTCTGGTGCAGGCAGGGATTGACAATGGGTCAGATGGGTTAGATGATGGCCACCGACGATGTGGGGCGTACAGCGAAGTCAATTACTACGTGTAATAATCTTTCTTGGTCCTCAGTGTCCTTGTGTTGGGGAGAGGAAAACCAAGAGAAACTCTTCATCGTGCCCAATAGCTCCCTTTATAGAATCCCTTTGCCCTAGTGAGTACCTCGCGGTCTCCTGGGACCTTCAGGGGTTTTTCTTATCGTGGCAAGGTTATCTAACTCATCCTTGCTACCCCTTATATTTTCCGAGCTCTACTAATCAAATATGCCTTTGCCCTTTTTGGCTCTTGTGTCATCAGTGTTCTATATGTTGGCTGTCAAGGTTATTTCTTCTTGGACTGCCGTGTTCATGTGACAGGTGTATTGCCATCCGAATCCTTAATCGGCCTACGAAGACCGTACAGTTAAAACCTGGTATGATCATTCCTTCTAGCTGCAAAATATAATAGATTCATGTAGAGAGGTTTTATTTGTTATGCAAATGCTTAATTGAACTTTACCACCCATCTTTCGTAACTCACAATCATTTGTCCAGCATCTCCTTGACATCAGAACCGGACATGCCAGTTGAAAGTATCAAAGACCAACAGTAGCAAATGGGTGTATATAACGGCATTGGCGAGCCAAATGCAAGAGTTTTGTCTAGTTTCCTCGACCATGTTGAGCTGCATCCACAAGATCTGCCAACTGAGCCTGTTATCATACTTCATCTCTTCTCAACTTTATGAACAGATATAAGAAGACTCAACAGGTCATGTAATATCAGCAAACACCTTTGTCCACACAGTCAATTCCTCTACCATTTACGAATGTAGCTACTCTCATCACCCAAAATAACTAAGTTGCCATCACTGCACTTAGTCGCCATTCCTTCAATCACTTTTGGAATACCACCGGTCTGCGATATCACTAACTTCCACATATTCTCACTTCTCACGTTCTCTCACATAAACACCCACAATTTCACACGCCGAACACTTACACCCAACTGAACTGTCCCACTCCGACAAAGGCAGAAAATAGGAGTAGATCACGGACAATCCGAACCCAGACGACAACTTGTAAATTCGGTTAATCCCCGAATCACGCCTTTGTCAGTGGAAGTGGTAGCAGGACTCGGTATAGCTACGTCGCGGTGTCTAAGAATAAGGATAAGGACTCAGGCAGGAACAAGAGAAGGAGGAAAGAGCGAGAGGAGTAAGTACGAGAAGCGATAGCCTTCAAAAGGAGTGGTTTTAGATGCACAGTGTGCATAATGGTGACTGCATAGCTCTTTGTGAAGGTTCCCTGAGGAGGCTGGAAAAGGGGCATAAGATAGCTGACGTGAACTTGTACCCAGAGCTACGGCAGAGTCTTTAGTTATATATGAGGGTTGTGCATTAGGAGCCCAATAAGTTATAATTGGGAGCTTTCCAACGACCAAATTGGCAGTGAGATCCTGCGAACAGCAAAAAGCGCACGTCACTTAGACTTATCGGTGAACTTCAAGGAGAATATGCACTATTACAGTCTTGTCTGAATTAGGAGAGAACTTTTTGAGTCTAGATCACGATGTGGACTCCCAGTGAGGGTTTCGTGTAATGACACAGTATCCAGCTGAAGCGGTTCTGCTCTGGGCGATGTCTAACACGAACAGTGTGACGATTCCACAACCTCCTGAGATGGTTTCGGAGGTAGTGGCCAGGTTGAAAAACCTGAGGGACTGGGGTCTTCACACAGTAGGGTATGGGATTGACTGCGGTCACCAGTCGTTGGTTGACAACTGGTTTTATTGCTAGTTGGAGAGTCCTCGTCATGGCTCTGAAGATGGGTGATTTTGTATACATATTTATATGCGAAGCTGTCAGTCCGCCTCTCCTTCTGCCATTTACCTGTTTGGGTTTTGTTGAGGAGTTTCTCACAGCTGCCGCAGTGCGTCACAGTTCTCCGACTTCGATAATTGCGCTTTTCCATCGGTCCGCCTATCGACCCACTTTGAACCTTCCTATTGGTCACTTCATTCTCTGTGGGGCAGCCGCCGAGCCATTACCAACCTCGAGCTACAGGCTGGAGTTTTGTCCTCAGACACTGACTGCGTGCCCTTACCCTTCATCAAACGCCAATGCCCAAGCTTCCATTGGCCACAGAGCTCACTTAACATTCACATCGCCGACAAAGTCTCATCTGGCTCCAAAACATAAAACATGAAATGAAGTAGCATCGAGAGTCCAGATCTCACGGCAAATTGTGTCCTGTCCTCCATTTCTCAATCTTATGCACTCAGATAGCAATTATAGCATAGCTAGTTTGCTCGAATGCAAGATGCAAATAGCACATGACATGCAACTAATCCACAAATGTCACATACCCCCTAAACATGTCCACAAGCTCAGGATCAAACTCAGCTAACCAGGCTGGCTCATCACTCGTGGCTGGAGCGATCTGCTGCTCAAGAGAATCTTGCTCCAGAGATGCCTGACAAAAAATGAAGCTGCCGACTTTGATTTCGTCGCTCGTTTCCTCGGAGGGGATGCTACGTGCTTGAGGATGCGAGGCTCCCTGCGTGTGACTACCAGGCAGCAAGTCTGTCTTGGAGCACCCCTGGGGAACAGAGGGAAAGCCCCCGTGCCTCTCAGTCGTATTGCAGGTGATTTTGTCATGCAGTGTGAAATCGGCCTTTGTCTTTGAGGTGAGTGCGCTTCCGGTTGACCTGAGCCCCTCAAAGCGGGAAACTTCGTCACCGAAAAGCGACTCGAGGTCATCATCAAACCAATCTGGATCCAGCTCAACAGATGATACATCCTTGGTCCGTTTATCTACTGGATTCTTTCCAGTCTTCTGGTTAACAACATCTGCTGCTCGATGGGCGTTGCTTGCGGCTGAGGTCATCGTTTTGGTTTCCGTCGGCGTGTGCAATCCATTGCCAATGGCAATGGCGAGCAGATCATCTTCATCGTCGGTCCAGGAAAGGTCGATGCAATCCGCTTCCGATTTTTTGAATTCTTTCTCGTTAAATGACCTGCAGTTCGCAATGGTCCATGTAAAGAACTGCGGGGGAAATGGTTTGGCCAGGTTTGATGGAGCCAGGTAGTTCGCCTTGACCCGTTTGGCCTGGAAATCCTCAGTTGTGGACAGGGCACGCTCGAATGCCTGCTTGATGCAGAGTTGAGAAAGCGGAGACTCATTGGAGTCAACAGGAGCAGACTTTTTGGTGTTAGAATCTGATCTTTTTCTCTTTGAGTGCTGAAACGGACGCCGCCGTGGTTTGTCCAGTCCCTCCTTACAACACTTATGAGTGCAAGGTCTTCCAGACTTTGTGTAAGTACCTCCACTGCAAGGATGATTGCACTGCCACTTGCCGTTAGGCAATTTCACGGGCTCCCGATATTCTACGGTCATGTTGTCCTTGTCCTCGTCGGTGTCGTGGGGATAAGACCAGTGATCATCGAGCACTCTCGTAATTGGCTGGTTGCGGCTGCTTGAACGGTTGAGGACCTTCTCAACAGGGGGATACTCTTCTTCCACAGACTCACAACCCTGCTCGGGTGGTTGTCTCTTTGACACCAAAGCCATTGCCCTCTCCTCAGCCATTATCAGGTCAGCATCATCGAGACCATCATTGTCTGGATCATCTATCTCATCGACATAACTGCGTCGGCGTGGGGTCGTGTCGTATCGGGATAGACGTGTCGGGAATACTGAAGCCGGGACATTATGTTGGAGAGTCTTGGACACAATCGTGCCAACGATCTCCTCACAGGTAAAGTAGCAGATGACGCGATCTTGTGGCTCATGAAGCCCGACAGCAAACCGCAGCTCATGACCGCTCTGTGGGTTGAGTTTTTTCATGCTCCCGCGCCAGAAGAAAGCCAACACTCCTTTGCCAGCTTCAACGAAAAAGGTTAGCGCTGGCCATCGGTTTAACCAGGTGGGAGGCCCCTTGCGATTGAGATAGCGAAGGGTGGCTTTGACCTCGATCAAGACGGGTTCCTGATCATTGGAGACAACTTTGCGGTCAACGACCTCAAGGTCCATGTCAAGACGGGGGAACTTGTCAAGGTGGGCCTTCATGTCCTTGCCGAACGGTGGTTGACGAGACATCAGGCGCTCAATCTCGTCGTAATCCTTGTCAGCAAGTTCCAGGACGCTGCGGATGCCCCTGCTTGCCAGCTTGCGCATGCCGACGGGCCCAATTTGGGGAACCTGAATTAATTGGGTAGCTCGTCCCTCCCAGGACTCAGCAGCCAGGGCTCTGGCGAGCTCAAGGGCATTTCTCGTTCCGATAGCATCGCGATCATAACCCTTGCAGTCGATAACGGCGCGAACAAGGCGACCCAGCCTCTCAAACACGGCCCGCCTTTCAGCATGGAGCTGGCGTCTGATTTTAGAAAACTCTACGGAGTCAGGATATTGAACGCATCCGAGGTGAGCTTGGAGCATGAGCGAGATCTTGTGCCAGAGCTGGGTCACGTTCTCTTTGATTGGGTACAGGATGAGGGGAGACTGATTGACCTCGCGGAATAGTGCCCGTTCGTTTGGCTTGAAGCGGAAGTCTTTGAACTCCGTGGCCTGGGAAAGAACAGTGATCTGCTCAATTAGTCTTCAGGGTCTTTGCAGCATGCACTGGCGCACTTACCAACACTTCCATGCTGGCCGCACGAGGGATCTGTAACAGCAGTTTCATGGTGTTGAACTCGACCATATACTTGGACATGGCACGGCCATATTCAGTGCACCAGAAGATGTCGCCATCAGTAACCATTTTGGCATCCTGAAGTTGCCTGATGTCCCTTTCACAAATCTTCTCGAGATTTTCATCGATCTGAGAAGGACTCGTGGTGCTGCCTGTGAGCTGATAGTACTTGGGGTTCTTCCTCAGTCTAACGCTCAGAAAGGTACCGGAAAGCCAGATTTTGGCGGATTCGAGGCTGTTGATGGTGCCAAGGCAAATCTCGGAGTTTAGGTGCTCGATAAGATGCAGGTGTAGTGTGCTCTCGAGGATCTCATGGCCCGAGACCATCTTTTCGTAGCGCTGCCTGTTGGTATTCCGTGTGAGGATGATAGCTGTGGCACTATCATCAAACTGAGGACGACCAGCTCGTCCGAGCATCTGCATGACCTCCAAGTCCGAATACTCCTCCAGCTTTTCATCGGCAAAGCACACAGTGCCCTTCAACACGACGGTGTGGCAAGGAAGGTTGATACCAACTGCCAGGGTAGATGTGCAACAAATAACCCCGATCTGACCCTTTAGGAAATTCTTCTCGATAATTGTCCGATCCTGAGAGTCCAAGCCAGCATGATGAAATGCTACTCCCAAGTGAATGATCTCCTGGAGCTCTTTGCTGATGACCGGAATTCTCTGATTCGGTATGGGCCACACTGGAGTGCTGTCAGATCTGCTGGCTGCGTAGTCAGCGAGCATGGTAGCCGTAGTTTCGCAAGACTTTCTGGTAAAGCAAAAGATGAGGATGGGCTTCCGCTGAG
The DNA here is from genome assembly GCF_000221225.1 of Thermochaetoides thermophila DSM 1495. Lineage (NCBI taxonomy): Eukaryota > Fungi > Ascomycota > Sordariomycetes > Sordariales > Chaetomiaceae > Thermochaetoides > Thermochaetoides thermophila. The sequence goes on from NW_006383037.1 coordinate 1,872,428, forward strand.
AATGGCGGGAAAGCAGACTAGGAAGCTTCTGGTCCAGAAATTTGTCAAAGGTGAAATCGTTTCCGTTGTGGTCAAATCCGTATACGAACTTCTGCAGCTTCACGGGGCGAAACTCTTCCCTAAAGACCTCTCTATGGGCGGGAAGCTGCTGGTTGGTGTTGTTTCGGCCAAGCCACTGGGCGATGTCCTCAGAGTTGGGGACGGTAGCGCTGAGAGCAATAAAGCGGACGTTCGCTCCGATTGTCTTCATCCGTGAGACGACGGCTTCAAGGGTTGCCCCACGAACGTCCTTGAGGATGTGGACTTCGTCGATCAGAAACAACTCCACCATCTGGAGGAGCTTCTGGTGGTCTTGCCACTTCCGAGTGACAGAATCCCATTTCTCTGGAGTGGTCACGATGATGGAAGCATCACTCACTCGCTTCATCTCGGCATGGGACGTGTCCCCGGTCAGCTCGGCGCACTTCAAGTTCATATGGGCAAACTTCTTCTCCCAGTCGCGCGCTTTCTCAGAACAGAGGGCTTTGGTTGGAGCTTGGTAGACAATTTTGAAATTTTGTGAGCCTCGGTCAAGCGCGAGCTTGCAGATAGCCAACTCCAGGATGGCAGTCTTGCCACTACCTGTTGGGGCAGCGATTACGACGTTGTCATTGGTCTCGTAGACTGCGCTGAAGCACTTCGACTGGACGGCATTAAATAGTTCGAAAGGAAAGATGGCTCGGAACTTCTCTGGCAGAGCCTGACGCAAACTGACAAGGGGAATGCCATGAATGACAGGTGTATTGGACAGGGAGCTGCCTTGAGCCTGACAGGATGGAAAGGTGGCTGATGACTCCAAGGGCTTGGATTTGCTTGTCGCAGGAACAGAGAGCTTCTTCTTAGGACTTATTCTTGTGGTTGGACTGGAGCTTGCCGGTAACTGAAAGTTGGATGACAGAGCAGAACTGCTTCTTGGACCTGGTTCGTATACATCTGAGCCAGTCAGCAGGCCGCGGTGTTGGGCAGTTTCAGTTCTTGTGAAGTGACTTGAGCTTGGAGGTGTTTGTTGGAAGGCTGCTTGTGGAACGGGGTAGCTGAAACTCTGCCTTCTGTCCTCCACGTATCTATTTTGCCCCCTGTGCGCAGTCAGCTGAGGGGAGGCTGGGAAGACATGCTGGTAAACAGGTTGGGAATGAGGAAGAGGATATGGAAGCAGAACATTCTCGTAGTTGATGCCGTATCCGTCCGTTAGCTCGCATGAATTGGGAGCTCTCGGTGAAGGGAAGTAATTGATGGGGTTTTGCTGGTTTGGGAGATGGTTGAAGTGTTGGATCCGATGGGGCAGCTGCAGTGCGTTATGACCAAGGAGATCGCGGTCTTCGTCAAGTAAGCGGGAGTTTGGATGGATAAACACCAGCAGAGGGTGGCTTACCGAAGTCATCGAGCCCGTTATCGTAGATACCGTCCATGGTTGGTGTATGAGTAAACCAAGGGCGCTCGGGGGCTCTGCTGCGAGACAAGACACGACACAAAAGCTGGAAAGATCTGTTTATAGGTCCACAAGCATCCGAGGCAGAGGCCGGATGCCACATAATCTTGACTGTCCGACGATGAACTGCATCGAGGCCACATTTGTGCCTTCCATCTGAGTTGAGAGCGGAAAGACTACTGGTACCTGACCGTCCAGGCAGACAACAGCCTACCGATGGCAATTCCGGCAACTACTCCTTCCCCTCTTTCCGTCAAACTCGAGCAAGAATCTCTTCATCCACCATTCTTATCCAGTCAACTCCTTGACGTAACAGACACCATGCTGAACTTCGGCAAACCCGTCTTGCTGGACGACATCCCATCAGGTGCCAATGAACGCAGACATGTCCTTGAAGATCACAGGGCCATGGATTGAGGGAATTGGTCAACTGCCAGTGAACCATTGCCCCTGGCAGTAACGGAGTTCTGTTGGTGTTAGAGTGCCCCTCAGCATACACAGAGTTGCTCTCGATCTCGGTGTCGTGACGAAGGATGTCGGTCATCGGCGAGTTGTAATGTGGGTCCGGAGTGGGCATGACATTTCCGAGAGACCGCGACGAAGATCATCCATGCATGCAGGGTCAGGCTTGAACCATCAGTAAACATCACCAGAATCACCGTCGTCGCTGGCCCATATATACATGGGCGAATCCTGACATATCCTGATTTTTTGTCGTGCCGACTGTCGAGTGCCGAGTTATCAGGACGTCATTTCCGTCGACAATGCGGGATCGTATCCATGCATTACGCATGCCAATCGACGATGAGCCTCTAGGAACGTGACTTTATCTTTGACGTCGCAGCAGTGACAACGTCGCACACATCGCCTTTGCATCACCCCGCAGCAGTGGATGCGCGCCTTGCATCGAAACGGCAGGCAGGCGACGCGGTACCCGCCGGCGCAATGCTGTGGTGAACTTGGCCCTGCCCCACCTGTCTGTTAAAGGCAGGTCTTTCTTGTAAACGCTCATACTCAGCCAGTCAGAGTGCTTACCCTGAAAACGCGCCCCTGGTTTCTCTGTTCGGCCGCCTGCTCGCCTGTTTAAGATAACAGATGCAATGTCCGGGCACCATTTGCCCTCCGCCCACCCAGAGGTAGGATCAGCATGTTTGATGAGAGGCCTATTGATGAGGCATGGAGTTGACTGTATGTTGGCGCTTGCCATTGCATGTGGGGAAATTCCTGGCTACCTTGCGTTATACTTGCTCTTATACATATCGCCGTTCCGCGCTGCAGTAATGGACGTCGCTCAGGAACCGTTACGTTGCATCATCCCGTTCAGCGCATTTAGACAGCCGTCATGAAGCCAACAATGAGGGCGCTCGTCTGGGCCCTTGCCAGCCTGCAGTCACTGGCCGTTGCTCTGACGATCGCCGAGATCAACGGCAACAGGTTCATCTCTCCCTACGCTGGACAGACAGTCACCAATGTGACCGGCCTGCTAATTGCCAAAGGGCCCAGCGGCATCTGGATTCGCTCGACGACACCGGACCGAGACCCTGCCACGTCAGAGGCCATCTATGTCTACAGCAGTAGTGTCGGTGCCAAGTTGTCTGTCGGCGATATCATATCTATGGACGGCAAAGTGTCTGAGTATCGCTCTAGCGAGAGCTACATTTACTTGACTGAGATCACTTCGCCTAAAAACGTTCAGGTGTTGTCCTCTAACAACACCGTCAAGCCATTGATCATTGGGAAGGACACATTCTCCCCTCCAACCGTCCAGTACAGCAGTCTCGACAGGGGCGACATCTACAGCGTTCCTAATGCTGTAGCCAACATCTCCGAAGTCAATCCTGTCCTCCAGCCGTCCAAGTATGGCTTGGACTTCTGGGAGAGCTTGAGCGGCGAGCTGGTCACCGTTAGGAAGCCGAAGGTCATCAAGACCCCGAACAAGTACGGCGACACTTGGGTTTACGGTGACTGGGTCGTATCTGGCAAGAACTCCCATGGAGGCTTGACTATGACCAATAAAGGTGAGAAAAAGAGTCCTTGTTTCAATAACGTCCTGGCTAACAGCAGCAGACTCCAATCCAGAGGCTATCATCATTGGTTCGCCCCTCGATGGCACAAAAAACCCCACCACCTCGAAAATGGGCGACCAGCTAGAAGACATCATTGGCGTAGTGCAGCAGGCCTACGGATTCTACTCCATCCTCCCCCTCACCGCCGTCAAGGTCAAGGTCAATGCCTCCGTCGCCGCATCGCCTACCTCCCTTCGCAGCCGCGGCCAATGTAACGCCATCACCGTCGGCAGCTACAACGTTCAGAACCTTGCCCCGACGTCTGCACATCTGCCCAAAGTCGCAGCTCATCTGGTCAACTACCTGCACACACCGGACCTCATCTTCATCCAGGAAGTGCAAGACGACAGTGGACCGACCGATGATGGTGTCGTGTCTGCCAATGCCACCCTCACTGCCCTGACTAATGCGATCTACGAGCTCAGCAAGGTCAAGTACTCCTTCGCCAGCGTTGATCCTGCGCCTGGTAACCTCGACGGCGGTCAGCCAGGCGGCAACATCCGCCAGGCATACCTCTACCGACCGGATGTAATCAGCTTGTACAAGCCCAACCAAGGCGGCGCCAACGACGCAACGCAGGTCGTTCCCGCGACCAAGAGCAAAGGTTCTACAGTGACCGGCCCGTCGCTGTCGTTCAATCCCGGCCGGATTGAGCCTGCAAGTGATGCTTGGAAGGGTAGCCGGAAGCCGCTCGCTGCCGCCTGGACTGCGAAGAAGGCCAAGAAGCCTTTCTACACGGTGAATGTGCACTGGAGCAGCAAAGGCGGTGGCACCTCGTTGCATGGGGACATTCGGCCGCCGATCAATGGGGCGCTTAATGTTAGGATTACGCAGGCTAATGTTACAGGGGTGAGTATATCCCACTGGGTTGTGCTATGTACGATATCTGACGCGAGGTAGACATTCATCTCCAAGATCTTGGCTCTCGACCCCTCTGCAAATGTCATCGCTGCTGGCGATTTCAACGAGTTTGCTTTTGTCCAGCCTATGAAGAGATTCTCATCTGTCTCAAAGATGGTTGACCTTGACGAGGTTGCTGGCATCCCTGCCAATGAGAGATACACTTAGTGAGTTTTCTCAACTCCGCCCTCTCAGTAATCACCTGCTAACAGAGGAACAGCGCATACGACATGAACGCCCAGGCCCTCGACCACATGTATGTCAGCCCGGCCATTGCTAAGACCAGATCGGTCAAGTTCGAACATGTCCATGTTAATGCCTGGGCTGCGTATGATGATGTGGTTTCGGACCATGATCCGAGTGTGGCCCTCCTCAATCTTTGCGGCAATTAGAGGGCTAAAATATTGTCATTTCTAATGTCTTGACAAGTACCAACAAACCGGAGAAATCAGCATGAAATCCCATCGCCCATCATGTGATAACTTGCCGACGTATAGTCGCAGTGTAGATAGAAGATTTGGTAGACCAGTGAATGGGAAACTTAAATCCTATGAAATTCTTGATGGTCGAAGCTAATAAAAGGGAACGAGACAAGATTGCGTGAGTGAGGAGAATGGGGGATGTAACTCTAAGTTGGGCATCTGGTCAATCATACCCATATGCACTGACTGTGACAAAGAGACAAAAAGTGGCTTTGCTAATGGCTGAAGTTACTTGACATGAAGCAATACATGCATGATCAAGGAAAATATGGTTGATTAGCTGGAAGAGCTGGATGGTGCGGAGGAGATCTTAGTAAGAAGGTTCTGCTGATGGACACAAACTGGATTTTGACTAAATTGGGACCAGTATGTGGACAAAGCAACAAAGAAGTATTAGCTCATTTGCCGAAACAAACAGGATTTACATTAGACCAGCTGAGGCGCGGCACTGAAACCTCAGTTCCATGGTCACGAGAGGCATCATTTCCCTCCTGACCCGATATAATCGCTAAAGGAAACTAGGATGTGAAGAATGCAACTTAGACACCAGTCAAGAGTACAGACATGTTCAGTGCATGAATGTGAAAGGCTGTAGCTAGCTTTTATTGCAGAGTAGATTACTTGTGGAATTCTGTGCAGTCTAACCTGTCATGAGAATGAATGCCCTCAACCGGCAATTGGCTCTCTGCATCCAACGGCAGAGAGGCACATAAGCAGCCAAAACCTGGCCACCAGGGATGCTGGCATATCATTGGTGGTTTACCATTGACGGCCAGATCAGTACGGGGATAGCTTCAACATCTCGTAACTGCTCTGAGGCTTGGTTAATTAAAACAGAATTCTTGTTCCCCGATCCCAAGCTAACGCCGCAAAACAATAAGGAAGTTTCCTGGGCTGATGCGCCTAGGACAGACAGTTGGTTGCACACTTTCAAACCGAGGACTTAGGTGGACGATTTGATCGGAAATTAGGAACAAAGGGAGAATGTCTTCTTTTGGGTGTTTAGAGGGAACTGTCATGTGGCTTCCAGGCATACACATCACCCCTGCAAATAGTACGAGATCATAGATAATTAGCCATGTATCCGCATTGTTTGCCCAGAGAACTCAAGTTCCTATTGTAACACATGACACCACGGCACTAAAATTTGAGCCTATGTCATCGTTGAGAAGATGTCCATAGCAGCGGTCATATCCATCTTTCAACTAGTCCTCTTGTTCAATAAATCCTGGCAAGTAGGTATTGGCAGGATGAAAGTTTTCAACATTGACAGTTCGCATGTGGAAAGTGTGCTCAGTCTCGCTTAAAATCTGTCAGAGGTGAAATTGATAGGGGTTACGAGGCGTCTGATGGATATCTCTGAGATATTGTTGGGGCCGCTCATGGTGTGGAACGAAGGAGATGAATTACCATCAGAGCTCATATGTAATTTTCACCTCAGTAATAGAACAGTTTTCAGGGAGTCGAACTGTTACAGAATGATAGTAATTGTAGAGGATAACTAGAGAGCAAAGATTTTTCTTGGAAACAGATCATTTAGTGCTGTATGATCTAAGAAGCCTCTATCAGAGGCTCGAGTAACAAAGACAGCAACAAGGCATAATGCGGGCACAAGTCAGCCCCAAGGCAGCCCGACACTTGGAATGTAACCTCGTCGTTGTCGGCCAAGAAATGCCTCTAAAACACCATCACTTTACCTAAGCTGTCATTGTTCAAAGTTCATGAAAGCATATCGAGTGTGAAGAAGAGAGCATGTGGTCATTCGATTGCATCACAGAACAGGTCTTACGCTACATGTGAAGATGAACATTACAATGTTGACAAACCTTAAGAAAACTAGTTTTTACAAACCCCCTTTTCACTGCTTTGTTGCCCCCGAATGACATCAGCCAGCTGTCAGACAACTGTTATCAACTGCACCTTAGTACCCAGCTGCCATACTACCCCACCTCTTATGCGCCCCCACAGCCGCGGTTGCCTGTGCAATTGCCCCGCAGCGCAACCAATTGGGGGCGGGGTAGCACATCTGTTGAGCTCAACACCTCTCATCAGCCGGCTTGACCTCGACGGGACACCTTCATCTCACCAGTTTCTTCTACTTAGACTTTCGCCTTGCCTTTTATTTTTTCCAACAAAAATTTTAACTATATACTTATTGTTTCAAGTGTTACATAATGGACGACCAATTCGGCGGCCGAACCGACGACGACCTGTTCGCCGACGACATCGAGCCCGTCGACGAGGCGCTTGCCGTGCCAGTTGTTATCAGCGACACTCCAAGTCCAGCGCCTGCAGTGACGCCGGCTCGGGATGCGCAGACGAACGAGCAGACAGAAAAGCAAGCTGCAATGGCGCAGGAAGAGAAACCGGCAGCGCCGGCAAAGTCGTTAGCCCACTCGCGACATAACCCCCGTGGAAGAGGAGGAGGGGCAGAGAAGCCTCCTCGTTCGACCAACCACTCCAAGCACAACAACAAAAGCCACAAATCTACTCACAATAACAACACAGACAATGGCAATTCAACCACCGATTCCTCAACAACACCGACTCCATCTTCATCCACCCCAAAACCAAAGCGCTCCAGCACAGGCCAAAACACCTCCTCCGTTTCTAGCTCAACGCGACTCACCTCCGGCGCGAATCCCCGTCCCAAACTCACCGAAGCCGAGCTCACAGCCCGCATTGAAAAAATGCGTCTCCTTGCTGCCGAGAAGGAGCGCCGCTTCGAGCAGGCGCAGCGTGATGAGAGTGAGCACCAGGCTGCGATCGCGAAGAGTATTGAAGAGGATCTCAAGAGAAGGAAGGCTGCTGAAGAGAGGAGGAAGAGGGAAGAAGAGGAGAGGAAGAGACTTGAGGAGGAAAGAGAACGCAACAGGGAGAGGAAATTGAGGGTTTTGAAGGAGAGGGGAGGTTGGACGGGGGAGAGTCACGACGAGCCGGATAGGGGATTTAGGAGCGCGGCTGGGGGGGTAAAGGGGTATAAAGGGATGGGAGCAAGCAGATTTGCTGCGGAGTCTAATGATCAAGAAGACGGAGATAGCTTTGGCCGAGGAGGGATGTCAGGCCGAGGAAGGGGAGGGCGTGGCCGCGGAGGGGGTCGCGGCGGTCGCACCCTCTTTGAAGCATACCCTGAACGAGAACGTGAGAGGGAAGAAAGGCGGCACTGGCGCGACCGGGGGCAAACCCAGTGCGAGAGTGCTGCTGACCAGAAGATGGATCAGAAGGATAAGAACCCCGAACTTAAGCCGGAAGACTTCCCTGCTTTGCCATCGACCTCAGGAGTACCTAAGAAACTTGAGGTGACGTGGCCTGCGAAACCAAGCCCAGGGAAAGCGACGAGTATGGCGGATATCCCGCTGTCGCCGCCGGTTGGGAAGTGGGATGATGAGGTCGCTGCTGCTGCGGAGGTTTATTCTGGGACCTAGGAGTCCGGATGGGACAGCCAGCGAGAGAGCTCTGAGATTCTGGAATGAATAAGCCCGTGAAGGTGAGGAATGACAGTTGGATAGAGATGCCAGTTTGCCACGGTTACAATCAAGAAAACCAAGTCTTTGTTCTTCCGTCCCAGCTTTTTATTATACTCCCACAAACGCCAAACGCCGCGCGAAGAACCCCGATGATAAAGGCTCTCAACGATCCATCACCAACCCCTCCTCGACCGCCGCCCATACCCCTCTCCCCTGCGTCCTCTGCCCCCCTTCCCCCAACTATCATAGCCGCCAGATGGACCGTCCTCGTCATGATGCACCGGCGGCGGCCCTCCCCTACCAGCCCGCTGCCTCATCTCCTTGGGGAAGGCCTCATACGCCTTGCGCATCTGCGCGAAGCCCAAATGCATCTTGCCAAAGAAGTGGTCCGCCAGCCGGCGATCGTTGTCGAGCCGACTGAGGTATGCGCCGCAGACGTCGCAGACTTGTAGTTTCTGGTGACCGGATGGACCAGAGGTTTCGCTGAGCGCCTTCAGCTCCTTCTCGCGTTCTGCCTTCGCTACCATTGCCTGGCGGACTTTGTAGTACTCGTCGTATGCTCGCGCAACTTCGCCCATCTCGCCTAGAATTTCCACTTCCAACAGCCCATTCGTAATGGTTGCGCTGAGGTCGGAAATTGCTTTAAGCAGCGCATTCGTCTGCCTAACCTCATCAGGAGTCTTCTCCAACCTCCTCTGCAGTGTCTCGATATTCCGATTGCATGCCTCAATCCGGTTCTGCAGATCCCGCATATAATCCCACTCGAAGCCTAGCTTCTTTTTTTCGGCTTCCGAGAGCGCTTCGTACTCGTTTTTCAGCGGCTCGGAGTGCACGCGCGGGCAGGGTCCCAGGTCGGCTTTAGTATTGGTGAAGAGGTCGTGTGGACAGGTGCCGACGATGTACGAGCGGCATACTTTGGGGTCGGTGAGGGGGAGTTGTGCGGTGCGGGCGGCCAGACCGCCGCCCATGAGTTGTTCTGTCGACAGTTAACATTGAGCAAACAACCGATGACGGGAGGGACGAAAGATGGACTTACCTAGAAGCTTCCTTTGCTCTGCGGCCATCTTGCTAAGGTGTTGGCTAGAATATAATGAGAGGATTAGAAATTAAATGGTGCACTGGCTGCGATGATGGAGGCAGAGGAAGAAAAGAATGGATGTCGGTAGGTTCGCTGAATGTTGCCGGCGACAGGACGAAGATCGCAATGGAGCTCGAAGTCTGGAACGCTCAAGGCTGAGTGGAACGCGTGCAATGGCGACCCGCAGATCCACTTGGCGCCCATTATCTTATCAAAACCCTTGTCGGCCTATCTTATCGAGCCCCTGTCACTGTGCCGGCCATCTTTCGCCCAACTCTAGCTCTGGGTCAACCAACGTCAACTCTACGGACCGCGACGATTCAACGCGCCAATGGACCGGGCGCGGTCCAACACACAAAATGCGTCAACCACTTAGCACTCTCTTTTTGTTCTTCTTCTCCTTCCTCTCCCTCCCCCTCTCCCTCTCCCTCACAACCCCCGACTCCGACTCTCAAGCCCCCCAGGACTACATCCACGCTGAAACTGACTACCAAGAACAACTGCATCTCCGTCCCCTCCCTCGCGCCGCCCTTCTCGCTTCCTTCTCCTTCCGCTCCAACACTACATTCAGCGAGTTTACCTCCCGCAACTTCCGACTCTTCCCCCGCTCCCTCGGGCAAATCCTCTCCTATGCCAACACCCGGGAACTGCATCTGCGCTTTAACCTCGGCCGATGGGACGCTGAGTCGTGGGGCTCGCGCCCTTGGAATGGCGCTCGCGAAGGAGGGACAGGGGTGGAATTGTGGGCGTGGCTCGTGGCGGATAGTGAGGCTGAGGCGGAGAGGAAGTGGGTTGTGTTGACGAATGCTTTGTCGGGGCTGTTTTGTGCGTCGTTGAATTTTATCGACTCGACCCGCACGACGAGACCGGTGATGAGTTTCCGACCGGAGGGGAATCATAACGATGTTGACCCGGGAAAGATGCACCTGCTACATGGCGTGCTACCGCACGAGGTGGTATGCACAGAGAACTTGACGCCGTTTTTGAAACTGTTGCCGTGCAAGGGGAAGGCGGGGATTGCGTCTCTGTTGGATGGGCATAAACTATTTGATGCGAGCTGGCAAAGTATGGCGATTGATGTCAGGCCGATTTGTGTTGGAGAGGACGAGTGTGTGTTGCAGATCGAGCAGACCATTGATATGGTACTAGATGTGGATCGCGCGAAGAGGCCTAGAGGTAAAGTTTTTCTCCCCTCACTGTCCAGGCTAGTACAGCTAACATACCATTGCAGAGAATCCCATTCCCCGTCCTCTCCCATCTCACTTCCTCCCTTGCGACACAAGCAAACCATACCACTCTCACGACACCTGCTTTCCCCTCGATCACACTCGCAACCGGGACTGGTCCCTCACCCAGGTCTTCGGCCGTCCCCTGAAAGGCGCCTGTCCTTTATCCAATCCCTCCATTCCGCCCATCTGTCTCCACGTTCCCTCTTCTCGCAAGGTATTTTTTGCTGGCGTAGCGGCCGAACAAGAAAACGAGAGGGAAAACATTCGGTGCTACCATCTTTCTCCAGAAGAAGAGTTCAACCTCGTCCTGCCTCCTCCAGAGTTACCCGACGCAGACGAGTTGGATTTGGTCGTGCCCCCGACTCCGCCACCTCTTTACGCAGAAAGAAGCTTCACCGGCTACGGCCAAGAACGCGGTGGCGTGCAGGCACTGCTGCACAACCCTTCGAAGGCAGAACATGTCTCGTTCATCTACTTCGAGACACTTCCTTGGTTTATGCGGATTTATCTACATACGTTGACGGCGAGGCTTATTCCAAATAATTCGACCACTTCCCCCCCAAAAGATATTAAGGTCAAGGAGAGTGTCGATCTCATAAAGAAGATTAACTACCGCCCTGCTCTCGACCGCGCAAGGCCGTCTCATCTGGAACTCCATCTCACCGTTCCTCCTCTGTCTACGGTTCAGCTCACCTACACATTTGATAAGACCATCCTACGGTATACTGAGTACCCTCCAGACGCGAACCGGGGCTTTGATGTCCCCGCAGCAATTATTACCGTTTTGCCTGATGACTCCTCAGATCCCTCTGCTCCCTCTCCCGACTCCAACCTCCAACCGCGTTACTCTCTAAGAACCACGACACTCCTCTGTTCCCTGCCCACACCAGACTTCTCCATGCCATACAACGTCATAATCTTTACTTCAACCGCCATTGCCCTCGCCTTTGGTGGCGTGTTCAACATTCTGGTGCGGCGGTTTGTGGCTGCCGATGAGGGGCCTGTTGTTGGGATAGCTGCGTTGAAGAGGAGGTTGATGTTGAGGATTGGAGGCTTGCTTAAGAAGTTGGGGGTAAAGGCCTAGGGGGACATTTGGGAACTTGTAAGACAGGAGAGTAAGCAAAAGAAGGAATAGAGAATATGTGGTGCGTGAAACATGTTACGGTTGCAAAGATGGTATTTGGATGCATTGACTTAGCACGCTGTTTCTTACAAGACTCTAGACGTGACTATATAATAATATCCTTTTCGTTCTAGTGCCTGGCTCCCTGATGAAGCCGGACTGTTTTATTGAAGCTTACCGACACTGCGGAGATCCGCGGGCGGCAGTGATGTTTGTGTTGTTAGATCGCTGCGCGCCGTTTGCTCCCGAATGGTTACCGTTGCCATCGCTCCAATCACCAACCAGAACATGCTGCGAGACTCACGGGAGTATGCTACGGCTTGGACGACACGACATTCCCCGGCTGTCCCGTGAGGTCACCTCGGTGAGTGGAGAGCCAACGCGCGTCAACTACCGTGCTCCTCGACTTGGTAGATGGAGTGAGGTGCTCGTCCGCGCATGTAGTGATTACTGTGTCCTCCATTATCGGCGACAGCCAGCATCACATATCGCACATGCACGTCTTTACCGTCATTTTGTCCTTGATCTTTCGTCCTCCCACAACTTCTCTGACTCTTACTACAACTTGCTGTCCCTTACAGCAGTTGATATTTTCATGCAGTGTCACATGGACACGGCAGTCCAGGGAGAAGATATATCCTTGACAGCCAACATATGGAGCACCGGTGAAACAAGAGCTGAGAAGGGCAAAGGCATATTTAATCGATAGAGCCCAGGATATACAAGGAGGTGCCAGAATGAGTTAGATAACTTTGCCACGATAAGGAAAACCCCTGAAGATCCCAGGAGACCGCGAGATACTCACAGGGGCAAAGGGATTTTATAAAGGGAGCTACTTAGACACGAAGGATTTTCTTGGTTTTTTTTCTCCCCAACACAAGGACATTGAGGACCAAGAAAGATTATTACACGTAGCAATTGACTTCGTTGTGCACTCCACATCGTCAGTGACCATCCAATCCATTTGACCCTGCTTGCACCAAAATAAGTCACCCGTTACATACGGAGACTTCTTAGACTACCATGTGCGCTTCAACCGCCCTCCGGGGGCTGTCAAGAGTGTCCCTGCGGGGCTGTAGTTTCCAGGGAACATTTCTTCTTGTGATGGGGGACTTGGTCTGGTGCAGGCAGGGATCGACAACGGGTCAATTGGGTTAGATGATAGCCACTGACGATATGGGCGCGCAACGAAGTCAATTGATACATGTAATAATCTTTGCTCCTCAATGGCCTTGTGTCAAGGAAAGGGAAACCAAGAGAAGTTCATCGTGTCCGGCAAGCATCCTTTATACAATCCTCCTAGCCATCTGGTTCATTCTTTCGGTCATTCAACTCCAAATATCTCCTGGGGTCAACCATTGGTTTGTGCTGCTCACAATCATTCCATCTGTGGTGTCCCTTGTGTTGGCAGTCAGGATATCTCTTTTTCCTTGGCCTGCCGTGTCCGTGTGGCACCCAACCCTAACCCCGATGTCTCCCGTCAACGGTTCGACAACTCGAGAACAGTGTCATCTCACCTCCGATCCAAGGGAATATCAAGGTTCTCGTAAGCGTCATAGACATCATATCCGATATTTCTCGCGCATTTGAGCAAGGAATATGGTCGTTAGGGTTACTTCCGGCTAAATCATCGCGTAAGCGCCCTGCGTCTGGCAGCAACCTTATCGCTTATGTTTCACTAGACATGAATAAGATATGTCTCAAACTATATCTAACATGTACTGCCATGCAGGTTTTTTATTCAAAGGGAAAAGAGCAACCTTGTTGGTTCTAAGACGAGGGAAAGCTGGGTTCCAGTAGCCAGTGGATAGGCGTCCGTTGTTCAAGTGGGCTCCTGACCACACTTAGTGGGGTATATTAGAGTTTCAGCTCTACGCTTACTCAGCTATGTTACTCAGCACTGAGTGTTGGGAACTATAGTTGATCCCAACAAGGAATCTCCGTATCCGGCAAGTCCAATAGTTTTTCTGGCGTCCTGCTGCCTCAACAACAAGCGATCTCACCGCATGCGTCTGTAAATGCCGCACGTAGCAGGATAGCCATCGATGTGACTTGTTTGTGGGGAAGATTATCAACTCCAGGGCGTGTCGAATGGCAGGAGGCCCGCCCTCACTCAGAGGCCGACGTCAATGTCCAGGTATAAATGAGTCCTCCGATCCATTTTCTCGTCCCCCAACATCACCATCACTACCCAGGAGCTACTCGGAGGAACACATCACGTTCTCGCGTCATCTTCCAACTATAATGTTAAAGTCAATCCTCAACGTCGTCACCCTCGCGGCCATCACCTTGCTCCATGGCATTACCTTCGCTGCCCCCATCGCAGAGCTGGTCCCTGTCTCTGCCCCTGGGCGCATCCCATCCCTCAACACCACCGAACTCGAACTCTTGCCCCGTCAATCTGGCGAAGGCATTCATCTAATGAACTGCAACCCTATTATGGGCGGCGCCGACCCAACCCGCAAATGGACTTGGGTATCAGCTGTTTTCGTAAGCAACATGACTCTGATGTTGTCTACAACCAACATGTCCTAAATCTTCCTCAGTACTGCCCCAACGACGCCGACTGTAGCCGCCTCAACTACTCCCCCGACTACAACGATGTCTGCATCATGAAAACCTCTTACACCGAAGGGGACTTCCACAGATGGGAGGGAGGTGAGCAGTCTTGTAGATTTCCCACAGGCGTCACCTTCAAGTGGGGTATCATTCCAAATGCGCAGGCATTCCGGGATTATTCACACGTTGGGTATGTGTTCGACTTAGGAGCAATGCAATGAAAGGATATCAGTTCACTAACGGCAGCGGTATTCTAGTTCCGGATCCAATGGCTACCGTGACTTTAGGGGTTATAAGGATAATAAGGGTAATGGTGCCAACATGCCTGGACTTACTCATTCTTGCAAGAAGATCTATTACTTCATCTGACCTCAGATCTTGATTCGGCAAGTTCGCAAGTAGGGTGGAGTATTACCATCTCGCACTCAGCGTATGTTACTGGAAACGGTAGAGAGCCCATCATCAAAAATAGGATCAGATTATTGTATGAGAGAGAGGAGAGTTGCTTTCAGTGCTATTAGGGACAAAATACAGGGCTATCCGACTCCTAAACAGAGCAATTGCGCGTCAAGGTTTTCACAAGGCCGCGTAACAGCAATACAGCGTGGTTTCGCGTCTCCCACTCAAATTTCAGTCACAAAGCACCACGAACTCCAGCTCCCCTGGATACAATCCCTCGACTCTGTAATACAATATGCGAGCAAGGCTTCAACCACAAGATTTTCTTAACACTCAACGAATAGAGCAGCCCTTTTCTCCTCCAGAGCGTCTAGATCTCTAACTTTTTAGGCAGGTCTTGGCAGAGATCTGTATGGCTGCTGGGCAGCCACGTCATACGTTGATTGGGCGTTGAACACTTTGCAACGCCGGGTTGGACAGGCTCCTTTGATTGTGGCATGATATGAGCATGCTTTCAGCCTTGCAAACAATACTGCGTGTCATTCGTCCATGGTTTAACACATCTAAGACGCGCTGAGATTCAAATTCTGGAATAAAAGCCAGGAAGCTGCCGAAAAAAGATCAGGCATTTCGGTACAGGCCTCAAGATATCTTTGACACTTGTTCAAGAAACCAGCCCCCCTTGACAATACCCTAACATGGGCAACAAGCACAGCATCCATATCGCCAACGCCACCTCTGAGGATATCTACGTCTTAGCCTACCTCAGCCCAGACTGGGCCATCGTTGACGCCATCACTAACATAACCGTCATAGCCGCCGCCTTACAGCAATTCAAGACTTGTACTGCGCTCGGCGAGCTCCCTGCCAAAATCACTTCCATCCGGGACATTTTCCAGACCTTGTTGGCCGTGAGAAAAGTCATTGTGTCAGGGGCACAAGGCGTCAAAGCTGCCATGGCGGTCACTGAAGCGTTCAAGAAGACTGCCGTCAAAATCCCGGCGGGGACGTTCAAAAATGTGAAGTCGGAGGATTTCTTGAGTATCTATCTCAAGGCGCATGGGATTGCGGGGTTAATTGGGGCAAAGACGGTTACCTTGATGGTAATGGCGGGCGAGGGGAAGGATTTACGGGCTGCAATGTGGAACAGCGGGAGCGATCATAGCTGGATTGCGACGAAGAGGGGGGTTATTGTGAGGAGTAGGTATGGGACGTTGTGGCAGGAGAATCCAAGGGCGGGGACGATTGCTTGGGGGAAGTAGAGATTATTTTTGGCGTGGAGGACCTCATTTTAATGTTTCGAGTAAATGCGCAAGGGAAAGTAGTACGAATTGCGCACCTATAGAAGTGGATCAATCATGAGATCTTATAGTTATCTAGCCTATCAATATTATACAAGGTTGTTGAACTACATCAAATGATCTTAAATTCACATGATATCAAGGCGCCGCGCTATGTTTCTCTTATGGCAAGACTGAACGGCCACCTCTTCGCTTCCCCTCCATGACAGAAATTAGAGATGTATATACAATCCCATAGTTCATCCTTTTCCTTTTTCCAGCTGTCTTGCATAGCACTTCAATTTTCATCAACCGTGATAAGTGGCTTATCTGGATCCAATTGAATGTCTGCTGCTTGCTGGATATATTTGGATTCAACTCTACGCTTTCAGGGGTACAGATATCTTTTGCAAATCTGTCACTCTATAGTATTCCAAACGAGTTCGGATTTGTAGCGATAACCCACTTTCTTGAGTCTTCTAGTTCTCTCTATCCAGGTGTGCCATCAGGCCAGAACGAGGCCGATGACCCTGCCGGCTCTGTGTGTAGAGCCTGGGAGATTCAGTATGTGCAAGCCCTGAGAGGCGATTCACGGTTTAACCATGTCTCCCCTTGGGTTGGCTCGGGCCCTTGGGTCCCAGTCGGGGTGGTGGGTATTTGAGTCCCCGACTACCACGGTTAGTCCCCGTGGGAGCAAAGCTGGTGCCAAGTGTCGATAGCTAAGTTGAAAGTCGGGTGTAAGTAAACATTGGTAATCGTTAGGCCGTTCTTGGTCACTGGGACCGAGCGGGCTTAGGAGCGCTTGTGGCCGATGCTGTCAACTGGCAGTCAATGTAGATTGCAGCCATGGTTGAGTTGTCGATGGCGTATAAGGTGAAGCCGGGGTGCCGTCTGACCTTGCCAAAAAGGACCGGCGGCTCTTGGATGCATACCACCTAGTAACGGTGTTGGACCGCCCTTTGAAGAACACCGTCTAGGTTGGCGTTGGAGCGTTGAGCATTAGCTGATATGATTCTAATGGTGCATACCATGGTCGGTATATACCACTATGCAACTTTAAATCGGTCCAACTAGGTCCGACAAGGCGCTCCTCTGGGCGGGGGTGGGCCTGCCGGGTTGGGCTGGATGTGCCTCGGTCGTGGGAGCGCGGAGCCGCAGGAATCCCGTGCCTCTACCTTAGGAGGCGCTGACCGGAGGGTAAAGAACATTGAGGGTGTTGTCTGTCGGGGGTGCTGTCGTGACCCGGATTGGGGCCGTCGGCCGGGGATCCGGTAGTGTAACGGGTGACTTGGTATGGTGCAGGCAGGGATCGACAATAGGTCAAGTGGGTTAGAGGATGGCCACTGACGATGTGGGGTGCACAGCGAATTACTACGTGTAATAATCTTTCTTGGTCCTCAGTGCCCTTGTGTCAGGGAGAGGAGGAATTAAGGGAAGTCTATCATGACCGGGCAGCTTCCTTTATAGAATCTTCATCATGTCTCAGCCATATGACTCAGTCTCTTCGGTCATTCGGCTCTAGACATCTTCCGCGATCAACCACGTATTTGTGCCGCTCACAATCATCCTGTCTCTGGTGTCCCTTGTGTTGGCAGTCGGGGACATCCCTTTCCTTGGACTGCCGTGTCCATGTGACAGGTAGCGCGGTGTCCTCCGGGGGGTGAGCCGAAGCCTCGGGGGTCGTGGGATGTACCGGTGGTGCGTCCGGGATAACCGTGTCCTCAGCTTCCAGCCTAGCTGGGTTGGGCGTAGTCAAGGGGTTGGAAGGAGGGTTTGGGGGAGAGTGTGAGGGATTTGCTTAGCGGTCGGACGCCGCATTCTTAGTTGCCCAGTATGCGGCGCTGCCTGCTTTCCTGACCACCTTGCGTTAGTCCTCGGTGAGTTTGAGTATTCTCCCCTGCCAGACCTTTGGCCTCGCGTGGCTGTTGTTGTGCCCGGGTTTATATTGGCCCAGACAATGCAGGCATTGCGGGATTTGCGAGGTGTTTCTTGTGGCTGTGGAGGGAAGCGCCGTACACTGTGCAGCGGGAGCTAGAGCGACACTTATCCTTGTAGTAGAAGCCGAAGTATCGCTTGCATGTGTAGATGCGCACCTTCCTTTTGAGGAGGATCGCTGAGTCCGAGTCGAATAGCCTGAAGGGAGAGACCTTGTGGTGTAGGATAACCAGGTAGGTGCCAGGCGAGTCTTTGACTACATGAACGCTCACCTCCTTTCCGTTTGGTGACAGAGATGACCTCGTTGTCCATAGCGGGGTCGGTTGGATGGCGGTTACCGTCGTAGGCCAGGATGTATCCGGGAACGTTCTCAACCAAGTGCGCATAGGTAACCGTCTCGGGTTCGATTGTGTATCCAGCCTCTTCGGCCTTGTTGGCGAGGGTCCCACACAGGGAGCCCTTTTCTTCCCTGGGAAAAGGTCGTGCGTAGTTTGTGCCCGCTGGATGAGCTGGTCCAAGCGGGGAAGTCGGTGTTGAGCTGGTCAAAGACCAGGGGAGTGCGAAGCGGAGGGAGCCACACTCTAACCGACGACCTACCGGGCCACAGCAGGATTTTTTCCAGGCGTAATGCACTCCAGTTGCGCCATCCTGCTAATGCCGCTTTGTTCAAGCACACATCAGAGGTTTCAATGACTCAACATGATCAAGGAGAGGAGTAGATGAACAAAGAGCGTGACAGAGCTGTGGAGCAGCTTCCCCAATGGATGTGTCCACAGAGAATTCAATGTTTATCGATCAGGTAGAGTCCGTGCTTCTTGCCCGAGAGGCCAAAAACTATTGTTGAGCCTGCCATTCCGTGTCTACATAAGCAACCTCCTCCTTCTTTGTGCTATGGGCGCGAATCTTGTGTTGTTGCTCTCGGGTGATGCTTGTTTGCTGTTTGTTGCCAAGGCAACAAACGGGACCCCTAACTGCCAGCCGTTGGTTTCAGGGGCAGAATCGAGACGAACTGTCCAGGCCAACCTCCCAAGTAACGACAAATGTTAGATCGATCAAGTAGGTAAGTAAGTATATTCATGTAACTAGGCCACATAGCCTGTTCTGGGTATGTGAGCCAAGCAAATATTGCATGCGTGGCATGATTGTCTCTAAGGAACATTAATACAATCGAGCAGGTGTCGATTTACAAACCAACTGTCTTCAAAACCCCATGATCTTCCCCCGATTCCAACATCCGCTGTACCACCTCAAGGTCTTTTAGCCCTTCGGCAGGCATCTGCCGAAGATCCAGCCTGCCGGACTCGAGAGCCTGAGCAAACGATGCCACTTCGGCTAGGACACCCGAGCAATAGGGGAACTCCTTTGTCTTCACAGCCTTATCTGCCAAACAGTCTCCTTTCCTGTTCACGGTCGTCACAGCGTTTGGAGTCCAAGTCACGGCACCGTTGGTTGTGACAACTTCTACTTCCAGCACGTCCTTGAACTCAGTACCGAATGTAATATTAATCGTACCGCTCTTTCCTCCCTTCGTGAATGCGACAGCGTGGACGGTGTCTGCGGGAAGCAGTCTCGGTTCCAGGAGGGAAGTGAAGGCAGCGACTTTGTCAAGTTCATGCCCGGCGGCTCCCAACAAGAAGCGAAGTGCGGCGACGAAGTGCACTCCGCCGTCGAGCAAAAAGCCGCCTTGATATTGTGGAACTCTGCGCCCTGACAAACATGTCAGTGGAGGTCCTCCCTGACCTGTCCCGGAAATGGTCTGGGAAAGCGGGCAAACTACCCTGGGGCTATTCGACGGTCGATGCACATACACTCGGTATTGAAGTACTTATTATCCTCCCCGACAAAGCCGTACTTTTCCAGGCGGAAGGTCCTCAACAACCCACCAATTTCCTTGACCTTTTGAGCCGCATACGCTAGCGATTCCAGGAAGCGGAAGTTCTCTGCTACACCCCAAACCGGCTTCCTTTCACCCAATCCCAAGTACCATTCGAACAGCTCCTGACCATCAACAACGTTTCCGGCGATCGGCTTTTCGGAGAGGACATGCTTTCCTGTCGCGAGCGCCTTTCTGATCACACTCGGTTGGTGAGGAATCGGCAAGACAATGTCAACAGCAACGATGTCTTCCCGCTGTAGCAGATCGTCAAGAGACTTTCCTTTGACCGCGGGAACATCGAAGTAGATGGCAACGGAGCTAGCGTCCTTGGATGCAGCAGCGAGAGCCTCAGCGGAGCGCTGCGACCGGGAATAGACAGCCTTGAGGGCAAGACCGGCACAGGACTCGATAGCAGGCAGGTGCTCTGGTCCAGTGGGTCCATGTTAGTCAAGATGCTTCCGGTGAAACATAGAGGGAACTTGGATCGCGCTGCATAGACTCTGCAAGATGAGTCACTTACGCTGCCGAGCAAAAATACCTGCTCCAATAAGTGCGATTCCTGCCATTGTTTGACCAGTTGGTGTTACAAGAGAATTTCAGGGATGGAATGAGGTTAGGGATGATAGTTGATAATGACTGAGGGAGTTGGAAGAATCGGGCTGCACTTACAGTTAATTGATTACAAAGCAGCTTAAAGGAACTCCATTCCGTGTGGAGACAGCCTTCATGTTGATGGGTCCGGTGGACACTGGGATAACCGCGAACATGGATTTTGAAGTTGAAAGGGGTTGTGCTAGAAGATTTGACAGGTATGCACAGCCAAATACCTTTGATCCTTTCCCGATGTGTGCACATTGAGTTGATATTACACACTCCAATAACAACTATATAAGTATGTCAAAGACCAATGGTCTTAGGGGAAGAAATATCTAAGGAGTAATCTTCAGTCCATTATCCCGCATGGACTCATAGTGTTTGCTTGATTAAACAAAGTTACATGTATTCCTTGATCTATATATCAGCTAAAGTGACCGTTTCCTCAGAACAAGTAGTAACTAACAATGCTTTTACACCTGCTTCTCATCTCTCGCCAGATATATCGGTGTTTAATTCAATCTGTCAATCACGCTGTACGTTTCCACGACTCGACGCCTCATATTCCTACTGCGCCAGAATGAAAACCAGTACGCCATTCCTTTGAAGTGAATACTGGCGATGATAAATACTCAGAGGTACCATCAGAGTATACAAGTTCAAAGCGAGCTTTGGCGAAATTTTGGCGACGAAAGTGAGGACTAAAAGTTCTAGACGCGACAGAAAGGATGTGTCAAGTGGCCTGAAAACACGGTATGGGAATTGCCGCTACCCAAGCGTTTTGCTTCCAGACGATGGCATAAATTAGTAACCTGGTTGAGCAAAAAGTTGACCGGTGTCATTTCAAGACAGGACATGACGGTGTAGATGGGCCTGATAGCGAAAATTCACTTGTCTATGTTGTAAGCGCTACTTATTACATTCCTTCCTACAATCAATTGTAAGGTAAGACGGGCTGAGTTTGATCAATACTTCATAATAAGCTGTCGCTTACTCATGATTGTTGTGGAGACACGCCAGTTTAGCCGCGACCGTCTTGGGATTTTACTTACGGTCTCCGTTTTCCGACGGAGCTACGAGAATGCAAGGGCTTGAAGGTTCCATTCCTGTACAAGCGGAAGCTACAGAAATGGTCCTTGTAATACTTACAAATACTCCAAGCTCATCCAACAATTCCCAGACGACCATTCAAGGCAGTATTAGAATTGACGCATTCACCAGTATGTCAATATATACCTCAGCCCAAATTTCCAAATACCTCGAGCACATCGGCTTCCGCCACCCCGACAATGTTTACCAGCTAGCCGCCGATAACCCTCTGCAACTCCTTACACAGCTGCAACTCCTTCACATGGCCCGTGTTCCTTTCGAGAGTCTGTCTCTTCATTACTCACAATCGCGACTCCTTTCCCTCGATCTCGAGGATCTGTTTGACAAAATTGTCAACAAGGGCTGCGGCGGCTACTGCATGGAGGTGAACGCTTTCTTCGCCACCGTTCTGCGGAGCCTTGGGTTCAAGCTTATCAGTGTAGGAGGGAGAGTGGCGAGGCCGGATGGGACGTATAAGGGCTGGTATGTCTGCACGTTTAAGGATGCCGAAGAATGTTAACCGACA
Organism: Thermochaetoides thermophila DSM 1495; assembly: GCF_000221225.1. NCBI lineage: Eukaryota > Fungi > Ascomycota > Sordariomycetes > Sordariales > Chaetomiaceae > Thermochaetoides > Thermochaetoides thermophila. The sequence goes on from NW_006383037.1 coordinate 1,894,499, forward strand.
CTTATACTAGGGACCACATGACAAACCTGGTCAAGATCAACAACCAACGTTATGTTGTCGACGTTGGCTTCGGCTCCAATGGGCCCACAAAACCAATTCCTCTCGAGCATGGATACAATTTCACCACTATTGCCCCGGCCCGTGGCAAACTCATGTACCGCTCTCTCATAGAGCACAGCGATCCCGACCAGCGGGTGTGGGTCTACTCAGTGCAGGAGCATGCCGATGCCCTGTGGAGGGATATGTACTGCTTCGTAGAGATTGAGTTCTTTCCTGGTGACTTTGAAGTTATGAACCTAAAGACGATGACCACTCCACAGAGCTTTTTTGTTCAGAATGTGATGTGTATCAAAACAATATTGAATGAGGAGAAGACAGAACCTGTGGGATGGGTGATTTTGCATAGGGATTACTTGAAGAGACGTGTAGGAGATAAGTCGGAGATTGTTGAGACTTTCAAGACGGAGGATGATAGAATCGGGGCGCTGGAGAAGTATTTTGGGATTGTGCTCAGTGAGGGAGCGAAAAGGGCTATTAAAGGGCTGGCGAGTGAGTTAAGGCCGAAGGGGGAACATGCTTGATAATGTCCTTACTCGATCTAACTCTGTACTGCCTGCTTGACTATATAGGGAGGTAGTAGAGAAGAACCATGTGGTTGCAGGGTTAGAACCCTATCGTAGAAGCAGTGACGCAAATAGAGGGGAAGTTCGACTTCGCCTTAGGGGTTTGTTCCCTGCTCGCTAATTCTGGTCGAAGTTGGTGTTAGTGATGTACCTCGACAAAGTGCTTGTTCACAGCTCCTCGAACTCTGTAGAGTGTAATCGATAGCTTAATTTCCCGCAGTTAGATATTTAGAGATCAGTCCGACTGCGTTAATTGAACCATAGCACTAACCCTCCTTTCTGATAAACAGTCCAAACGCGATCAATCATCATCTGCTGCACTATGGTCTTTCTCTCTCCTGCCTAGCAATCTCCTCCCTAAACACATTCCTCTCCTTCTTCGACGATCCCCAACTCTCCCGCTCAGTCAACTCAACTCCGGCACTGGTCTCACTCTTATTCTTTTCCTCATCCTTTCCTCCAGTGCCAGAAGCCATCCACAGACCCTGCTGCTGCCACGTCTCTCCCGTTCTCTCTGCTCGGCTTTGCTTAACTCCATAGCCCCCTCCCGTATAACTCCTTATTACCGCTCCAATGATAGGTACTGTACCATTCCTCCTGTAACAAAGTAGACACATACCCAAACCCAACATGGTGACTACAACAATGGACAATGGGAGGGCAATTACCAGCGGATTCACCCCGCTCTTTTTGGGCACGGCAGTGTCCGGCACAGGCAAAAGCCACACCGACGGACCGACACGTACATGATGGTCGGTGGAGATGTCAGAGGTAGTGGTGTCTTCATAGGTGAGGAGGAAGGTCACATTCAGGGGCACATTGGAGGGTAAGTCTGGGTGATGCAGAGTGAAGAAGTCTGGAGGAATGGACCAAGCGTAGAAGCCCGTGTCAGCGCGAAACAGGGGAGTTGTGAAGCCTGTTTTAGTGCTGAAATTTGATCCAGAAGGGGTGTAGAGGGCTGAAAGGGAGACCTGTAGAGAGGGAGGCTGGAAGTAGGAGGGTGACCAAGTTACTTTGCACATTAGCATAGGTTATTCCCAGGGGTCAAACCGGGGACGCACTGTAGTATGTTCGTCCTGGATAAAGCACACTCCCTGCCCTAGGCAAGCAAAACGGTTCGTACAATCCGACATTTGATGAACACGCCAGAAAGGCCGCACCATCCTCGTCATGACTCGTCGATCCGGCTACTGGGGAAAGGCCAGTATATATGGTGATGCTTGAGCCGAGAGAAAGGGTCCATGCCGATGTAGAGAGTAGACTTGCTGGCGGCGCATTGAGTGTTGTGCGGTGTCCTTCTGTCGTGATGACCTTGGGGGAAACGGTTGAGGCTGCACCGGCGGGGTTGACTGTTATCCAGGGGAGAGGGGCTTCTGGAACGGTGATGCCTGCTTGAGGAAAAGAGATAGACCGTTGTATAAGGAAGAAAAGCAAGAATGAGAGACGTTGCCGGCGCATTATGTCTTAATAACAGTATTTTAAAGACTGTCTGAGTTCCTCCTGGAGGTCCGAGTCCAAGTCAGAGGAGATCCGAAATTTGACTCCGATTCCCTATTGTTGCCTAGAAACGGAACAAGACTTGGCAGTTTTTGAGCAAAACAACGTAATTGATGAAATGTCGACTTCCCGAACCGACTTCCCAAAGATTGCGAACAAGCTTAAGTTTCCGCTCAGGTAGGTGGCTGGAAACAAAGTACCTATGTAAGCTGCACCACAACCATCAACTTAGCTGAATGAGCTATTTGACATCACCATCCCGCTCTAAACTCACTCACCTCATGCTGACCAAGCATCAGGCAGTCTTGGCTCCCACTGGCAACTTGATGTCACAGTCACTCACCCCTACCCAAGAATCCTTATACCTACCCCGCCCCCGCGATGCATTCATGCACCTATCTGCATTTCGGCACATATAAAGCCGGGACGCGGGACATCCAGTCATACGGGAGAATCCATCTAGTAACCCGAGAGACTCTGGTTGCCTGTTGCTTTTCTGTATGTAAGTAGCGTAGTATGCCGGCAGTCAAGGATGGCGGGGTATGCATCCAGTGGCTGCTCGCTGCCACCCATCCTGAACTCCGAGAAGAAGGGTGACCCAAATCGTGCTTGCTCGAAAAACGGATGATTGGTTCATTGAGAAAGAATGGTGAGCTGGTTGTGCGGGGAAGCGGGATGATGCATGCACTAATCAATGGTGCCGTCATGATGGTCATGATGAACGAGGGCGATACGAGAGTGTAAATGGGCATCCGGTTGGGACTTTATTAAGGACAAGAAAATGTTTCTCATGTTAGCGTCTACGCTGTGCGTTTTTTATCAATAACACGCTTGCCATGTTGCATGCTAACAAGTAGTAAATGCGATCATGTACACCATAGCTGCAGGCGGCGAGGCAGATTAGGATAAGCTCGGTAGTTGGTGTCGAGATTCACCTCGCATGGCTGAGTAGCAACTCAACATCGCGGTTACCGTAGATATTACTGAGGATGTCACTCTGGAAAACGGGCCGTAACCAGGAAGTGTGTTCGCTCTGCAGGCCACATCTTCTCGGGTCCGGGCTTGTGAATTTGATAATCTGATTTGGGATCTTATATCTTCAAATATCACCGAGTCTTCCCCTCAGTACTCGGTAAGAGCTTAGCTCAGAGCCAGGCTATCTCTCGCGGTGACACCGTTACCACACCTCAAAGATGAAGACACGCCTAGCACTCTCCCTCCTTCCAGCACTGGCCTCCGTAGCCGCTGAAACCTCTTGCCCTACCATTCTGATCCCCAACACCTGGTACCCGCCCATCACGGGCCCGGGATGGCAGGGCCAAGTCGTCGCTGCCGGCCTGACGAAGCCGCGCAGTCTCGCTTTTGACAGCACCGGCGCTTTGCTGGTTGTCGAGTCCGGCAAGGGTATCAGCAGACATCAGTTTACAGACCTTGGGGGGACGTGTCTCATGCCGAATCACTCGCATATGCTTGTCGAATTGCCGCGTGTAGGTCTCTCATCTTCGAAATCCCCATCACGACATGTATACAGCTGTTAATTAGACCGGCCCAGCTTAACCACGGCCTGGCCCTCTCCGCCTCAGGCGACACAATCTACGCCTCAACACCTGACAGCGTCCTCTCCTGGCCCTATGACGCCCGCAGAGGCCGCGTAACCGGCCGCTCGCGCATCATCATCGCCAATATGAGCAACAGTGATTTGGTCACTCGCACGCTGCTCATGTCGCGCTCGCGGCCCAACATACTGATTGTGTCTCGGGGCGGGCCCGAAGATAATATTGCGCTCGCCGAGAAGGTCGAGAATGGCTTCAACCAGATCAAAGCGTTCGATCTAGACGAGCTTAAGGACCGCGGGACAGATGCGACGTACGACTTTGTCAAGGACGGAACTGTCCTAGGCTGGGGATTGAGAAATAGTGTTGGTGTCGGCGAGCATCCCCTCACAGGGGGCATTTGGGCGGTAGAGAACAGTGTGGATCGCGTCACGAGAAACGGGGTGGCAGTGCACGAGTACAATCCGGGAGATGAGCTCAATTTCTTGGGCTACCTCAACGGTACAGGGACGGGAAAGAACTTCGGCTATCCGAACTGCTTTGCAGTGTGGTATAAGGATGAGATTCCTGAGAATGAGGGGCTCGACATTGGGATGCAGTTTGCCGAGCGGGAGACTGAGGAGCTCACGGACGAGACGTGTGCTGAAAAATACGAGCCGCCACGGCTAACCTTCCCGGCGCATAACTCGCCAATGGATATCAAGTTTGAAGGGGACGGATCCGCGGCGTATGTGTCTTTCCGTGGGAGCTGTAAGTTTTCATTTCCTTCGCTATCAAATCTCAGTTTGATGCTGACACCATGTAGTCGAGGGCGGCAAGGGTTACGGCTACGAGATTGTTCGCGTGCTGTTTGATACCACTACGGGGGAGCCCGTCTTGCCGGCCAATAGCGGGGAGGTCATAAGTGATATCAGGCCTATTTTTAACCTTGACCTATCCAAGTGTCCAGAGAACTGCTTCCGGCCAGTCGGCATGGCATGGGATAGTAACGGCAGGCTATGGTTTGCGTCTGACTCCACGGGCGAGATTTATGTTTTGTATAAGCTTCCTGGAAGGGATCGGCAGTTTATTGTACCAGAGGGGTACTACGGAAAGGATAGTGCTAGTGGGAAGGGAGTGAGTTGGGAGCTGCTTCTTGGGTTAGGCCTTGGCGTCGCTTGGTTTGGCCTTCTCTGATAAGTTGGAAGTTTCTGGTATGCTAGCGCAGTAACTGAGGGTTTCGTTCTGTTTGTTCCTTTTTGAGACGTTTTCATGCATGATGTTCACAACCCTGGGTGCAATCCAGGGGGCGGAGTGGCGTTCTGGCTGACTGCCTGGCTTCTTCCCTCGCCAAGTTCCATGTCTGGTCGCCGTTTTCCGTTTTGGAAGTCTTGACAATTTGGCAGCATGTTGAGCTGCAGCTGTGGGTTGAGTCACCGCAGGAGCTCGGGTGAAATAAACCCGAGGACCCGTGGTCTGATCTAAGCCATGTCTTTAGAGAGGCCCTACTGACCCAGTTGGGCTGATACGATCTTTTGTATCGAACACTCTTGTTGGCTCAGAGTGCGAACCCGAAGACATCTTCATAGATCGGTATTTTAGCATTTTATGCTCCTCATAAGACTCAGCAATTACAAATTTAAATACTCGCAGGCAAAGCCAGCAAAGAGGCCACCAGTGCCAGTCCAGAACCGAAATACCATCCGCTGAGCCCTCCGGTAGTCCTTCAGTGTAGGTCCATCATTAGATCCAAGTCATCATCCTCGATTACCAATCCCCATCTCCATCCAGATCCAAACCCCTTCCGTGCTTATACCGCGTCTAACTAAACTGAAAGGAGTATCCATCGATCCATCCAAAACTTGAACGTATCATCATCCATACACCTATCCAACACCGTGATCTTCATAATGACTGAGATTTAACAAAAATCTTCTATCCTAACCTACCGCCCCGTTTCATTAGGAACTCATTAATATCCCACCGCGCTCAACCTAACCTGTTTATTTCCCTTCATGCCATTCCCCGTGCCTCTAGAACCCGTCATGTTAGGAACAGGGAAATCCGCCGGCGATGGCGAGATAGGCGAATCTGGCCTCGGTACGCCAACTTCTTCTTCAACAGGCTCTTCTGGAATTCTGCCAGAGATATATCCCTTCTGCTGACCTCGTGTGCTCGTCTGATCAGAGCCAAGACGGCTTAAACTTCCATCGCGAGCCGGACGAGTAGAGCTGATGGACTGGTTCCTGCGGGAAGATGTTGTAGACGATTTGCTACCCCGCCGTTCATGTTCTCCCAGGGTAGGCTCATCACCCTCAACAATGGACGAAGCACCTGACCTCGATCCTGACGTGTCTCTCCTTTCAAGGACGATCCGTCCTGTGCTGCCTTGCCTCGGCCTAGCAGAGAGTACAGTCTCAGCAGCGCGCATGGTGCTCCACGAACTTTGCCTTGACATCATACTGGTGGCGATGCTCTCGTTCGTAATCTGTCTTCTCAACTGTCCTCCATTTCCATTCCCATTCCCGTTCGAAGAGACAGAGTCATGCTTTTCGGAGGCCGCAGCAGCAGCGTCCTCCTCCAACTCAGCAATAATATCCTCCCTCATCCTCGCCCTTTTCATACGCAGAGCCGACAATAACATTTCTTCTTGCCTCGTAACGGCCATAAACCTTCCATTTGATGAAATAGCTCCCTCATCATTGATACTGCTGCTCTCACTGCCGCGACGAATCCCCAAGCTCGTTGCACTCCGCGGCCCGTCAGTCTCGGGAGGAGGAGAGTACGGACTCTGTAGGTACATATCCACCACCATGCCAGGGCTCAGCAGCTGCGAAACATGGTGATCCAACGCCCTCGAGACAGAAACGGACCTCCTCCCCCTAGTAGGCAAATTCATACTTCCTGTTGTTGGTGGCGTAGGGAAGTTGAACTGGTTAAAGTCCGATTCACTCGGAATTTTCTTCGGTTTCCTGTCCTTCTCTGGGACCACTATTCTTTCTGTCTTGTCTGTAGATGCAGTTCCAACTGATAGTCGTGAATTATCCGTCACCACTAACCCAGCCAACTGCTTCGCCATCAACTTCTTTGCCGCCAGCGAGCTCGAGCGAGGTAAAATCTTTGGCCCTGTCGGAGTAGCACTCACTTCGCTTGGATGACTTGAAGGTAGATACTGCGTGCTGGTCAAGAAGCTGGTCCTCTTTGCTGGTCTGGCAAAGCCAGCCTCTATCCCCGTCACAGGGAGCCCTGCCCCAGTTTTGGGACCGATGCAGTCTCCTGTGTTGGAGAATGAATCCCTTGGGGAAGTCCCACCAAAGTCATCTTCTGAGTCAGACGACAGCGCAAGCACACTGTTCTGCAACAAATCAATCTCGTTCAGACTCCTTTCCGTGCGTTTAGATGCGCGTGACGTCCGCGTGTGCCGGCTGGAGACGCTCGCGCAGTCGGGCATGATGGGGCTTGACGGTATGACTGGCTGCTGCATCTTGGCTCTAGCAGACGCAGCAACATTCACATTCACTGGCTGAGGGAAGGGTGACAAGAAAGCCTTTCCAGAAGAAGCATTGTTAGCTGTTGTCGGTGGCAGGCTTGAAGTCGACGCCGACGTTGCTGTCGTAGCCGTCGTAGCAGTTGTCTCAGTCGTAGACCGCCATTCCGGCACACTATCCAGACTACCAATACTATACTCCGCAGACAAACCCTGTAACTGCCGATCCATTGCGTCAGCAAACGTCCGTTGCTCGTAGTGATCGTACAGGTTGTGTAGCTCGTTATTAGCAGAGTATTGCCTGTTAGGACCGGCGGGGGGAGCTGAAGTCGGGACGGGGGTGGTTTGTTTGTCGCGATCGCGGTCGCGGAGGGATTCTTTGGTGAGGATCTTGCGGATTTTGCGATCTGCGCGTTGTAGGATGGGCGGGGGCGTAGAGGATCGTGAGTCAGTGGCATCGTTGTCGGGATAATGGCCTCGGCTGGAGTCAGCGCGATGATCGCGGTCACGGTCGCGGTTTTTGGAGGATTTGTGTCCAGGTAGGAGGGCAGAGAGGTCTAATTTCGAGGGCTTTTTGCGCGCCTTGCGCATATCCCTGTCGTGCGAATCGTTGTTTAATGGGGGAGGGACGTTATTGGTATAGGTCCCGTCAATATCAAGCAGCGCCTGCGCCTTAGATGGCAGCCCGCTGGCAGCTGCGGAAGCAGAGCGATTCTCATGATGTGAGGTAATTGTAGAACTCGATTGACGTCTTGTTAATCCGGGTGACTCTATGGCATGATGTCGCGAGTTCGACGTCTCCGGCCGGTCAATCGATGCAGCAGACGTATCATCCCATCTTCCCCTATGTCCATGCCTCTGGCTCTGATCTTCTCCTCCCAATTCAACAACCCCAAGACCAGGACTTGGCTGCGCGTCCCACGGCGCGCGGTTTGGATTGAGCAGCGTGGGCGAATCAATGTTGATCGCAGCGGTACCGAGGATCTTCTGGACTTTGGTCAACGGCGCAGAGATGGGCGGCGGGGAGGTCAAGCCGGCCGTCTTGTGCTTCCGGCCGGGAAGCGAGAAGGGGAACTTGGATGGCTGGCCCATGGGGGCGGCTCGGTCGGATCGAATAGAGTTTGGATCGCCAGTTAACTGGTCGTTTTGGTCGACTATCGTTTGCGAGTGTTGGTGGAATTCAGCATGCAGTAAGGCGCGTAATGTAGAGATCAAAAGGGTCAACACATCCAGTATTGTCAAGAACCACGCGCACCTCAATTCTTAGGACTTGTCAATCGCAATGTGCAGTGGAGCGGTCGCAACTCAAACTCACTCCCAATCGGCGACCTCGAGCCTGGATCGCAACAGCCGACGCCGTTGTCAAATAGCGACGCCCTTAAGACAGAATGTCGGCGAGTATTCCCAGTCGCAGGGCAACGGCGGAGATATTGATCATTTCCCGAGCAGGGAGCGGCCTGGAACGCGTTGCCCAGCCTAGCACTCAAGGACGCGGGATGTTGGGAATTGTCGAGCTGATATGGCTTCAACTACGCCTTTCACCTTCCCAGCTTTTTTCTTGCTTTTTGCTTTTGGTTGTCCCGGTTATCTTTGGAAACGGGACGCCAGGGCCGAAGACAAGAGTCCAAAATGAAAAAGTCCGGGGCTGGCTACGGGCCACGCACCACGACGGGGAAAACCTGGGCTCCTGCAGAGCCTGTATCGGCAATAAGTGACCCTGGTGCCTGGCCCTGGCCGGGCCCTCCGCTGGCTCGTTTTCAGGGGACCAGTGGGACACCCCGCTGCGATTGGACCTGAACTTTGGACAGATAATCTCACCGTTCTCACTCGACCACTCGATCAACGCAACTTTTCTGTCGGAGCGCTGTCTCGTCATCCAGCGTCACATTGCGCCCGCCCAGAGCGGAAATAGACACCTAGCGCTGTGCATTACGGCCGTCAGATGCTACATACGGTTGTATACTTGTACGTACAGGTATACCTGAAGGTGTCTTTGCTCCTTAGGCCCCGGATCAGCACCAGCCTCACTCCAGCGAATGGCGTCCGTCCGGCTATCCTTCGCTGATTCAATCAACCACTGCTTTGGCCTGCGATGCTGGAGATCGCAGCGCAACTGGGTCCCTGAACTTCTGCGAACAAGCAGCTAGGAATATCAGCCCTGTCGTGTTTGCATTGCCTGCACGCCATGCAAGTAAAAGCAAGCCATCACGCGGCCCGTGAGGCGGAAATTTTCTTTCGTTGTTAATGTCGAGTTCCAATTGTTCATCGTCGGTCTGCCGGAACTATAAAAAAGGACGAACGGTGTGGGCAAAATGAAACAAAACCGTTTCTGCTGCCCGTTCCATCACGTTTATCGTCGCCAGATCGCAATCCAAACAGAGATCATCGTCGACCCGGAATTGAACGAAGTGGGAAGTCAACACGTGATGGCTACTGCGATCATCTCCCGTGTCTCTTTTTTTGCCCACACATTGCCAAGGCTACCCGCTGCGGAGAGCCGAGACAGGCGAGTTTTCTCGGATCCTCCGAGGCTGTTGAGATCGTCTCTGGCTCAGCCACGGCGATCGCCATCACTGGGGAACTGACTGTGTTGCGATCGTCCTCTTCATCCGAACTGCTGGATCCTCAAAGTTCCTTTTTTTGCCGTTAACTCTGGTGAAGAACATGCAAGGGCTCATGTCAAATGTCGGCTCTGTGCAAAGAAGCGGCCTGCATCTGCAGGATCATCAGTGGCTGCTGCCGCTGCTAGACTCAGCCGCGGGATGCGGAGCCTTTCGTTTGCTTCTTGGTTCGGTGGAGCCGAATACACAGTTTTTTTCCCGGGTCTTTTACGCCCGATACAGTAAGGCCGGGTCCGGATCAAAGTAGATCCTTTCCGGAGTACTTTGTTGAATCCAGGGACCGGCTGTATCACTTGGTTAAGGACCTCGAAAATCGACATAAATGTAGCCTCAACGAGGGAGAGACGATTTTGATAACCACACCCTCCCCTATCATTGCGATCAGACCTCTCATCAACCCCTCGATCTGTGTCCTGCATGCATCCCAAGACCGAAACGCTCAAGTAACCTTCCCTCACTGGCAACCAAAGCCGTCAATTCGAGCCTACATTAGCTGCAGCCCGTCCGCTGCGGCCACTTGGGGTGCACGGTCCCTGCGCCAGCGACCCCGCTCTCTGGGCACGCTTCCACATTCACGGGATGACTTGCATCGCAAATTCCTCAGTCCCCAAGTCATCAACTTGAAGCCGCGAAGATGCAAACGTGATTTCTATGTGTCGCATTTCAGGGCATCATTGACGAAGCTTTCCGTCTCTTTGTTCATTGACAACCGCTCACTTGTGAGCAAAGGCCTGCAATTCTCCAGGGAACAGATATCGGCCAATCGCTCGACCTTCCATTCCCTCTAGCAATGGCAAGCTCGGCACCCCACGATGTTACCCCGATTTTCAAGACGGATGGACAGTTAAATATCTCCGAATGTAACCACGCCAGTGAGACGTGTCTGGAGATGGTTTGCGTTTGGCTTGAATTTAATGAGGGGCTCTAGGTAGTGCGAGATAATCGCCTCGCCTGTTAGATGAGAGCCTATTGTTAGGCTACCGGCTCCGGTCTGCGGTAGGTCGAGTCTACAAGCCCCTTCTCAACCAGTTTGACGTTGTCCTAGCCCAGATCAACACGACTTTGCTCTGTGATGAACCCATGTCTTCTTCGTTACCTGCCGACATACAGACAACTCTCCCGCAGACCGGTCGCAGCAGAGCACCAGGCTATGTAGTGTGCGCATTTCGTAAACTAGCACCTCCTGTCCGTAAGCATCAATTATTATCACTGTACACACACTCTATCCAGTTTCCCGAGACCAAAATCGTCGTTTCGACCAAACGAAGCATCGTTTCACAAGCGCATGTTATGCAACCACACTATATCATGATCTAAGTTGCGTACCTACAATCGTGGGAACGGCGCGTACGTGGTCATTGTAATACTTGACGGCAACTGAGGCCGATATTGTAACCGTCAACGTTTTAAAGCTTTATGCTTTGGTTTTTGGTTTCATAGTCACGAGTCCGGGGGTAGGCTCGGTACCAACTGTTTACATCTGTGGGAAAAGGTCTGAACAAGCTATCAGAGCGAAACTTAAAGTCCAACGCTGCTGACCACCCTCTCGACGTCAATTTTGTGTCCCTTTGCAGCTTCTCAACGAGGAAGCGCAGGTTCAGTGTAGGCGTGGCAGATCATCCATCATAAACCGGCAGTTGATAAGACGAGTCGAGACACCTGCTGTCTTGCCCTGCATGTCAACAATGTACGACTTCATGCTATAATCTCGGGATCGGATCCTGGTGTCCCTGTTTACCATGTAAGAGGACCAAAATTCATCTCTTACTATGGCACTAGTCCGAGCAAGATCCATAAACAGATCTATCCAATCCTACTTGCATTCGGGGTTATCAAGAGCTGTCAGCCTGAGGGTACGAGGATACCAGGATCCATTACCAGACCGGTCAATATCACTTGCAGCCCGACTATGAGGAGCATCAGCTCTCAGCTTCCAGACAAGCAGCCGGATACAGCATGAACTCAGAGGCAATTCCCTCATCATCGTTTACAACTCAATTGGCAACTCTCGCTAGCAACCCCTCGAACATGTATGCAGCAAACGATGAGATATATGTTCTTGCATTACTACCATTGTACCATTACACTGCCCATCACACACACGTATCCAGGCAAGTAAGTCGGACAGAGGTAAAACACATTAAATTCATCGCTTCTTTTCTATAGATGCCAGTAGCATAAGTAGCAAACGGGCTAGTCCGAGTCAACTGCCTCTGCCGACATGATATGCACTCAGTCTACCCAGAGTAAGAGGTTCGGTTCGGCACCAGCACTTTGCTCAGGTACAAGACATGGACCCGGTATAATCCAACAGTTTGTCCTCCCTGCCTAAATTTCAACGGCACAAAAGCCTACCCATAACCCAAGCCCATGCTGAATGCCGAACAGCGGATAGAGAATAGGTGAGAACACGGGTAATACAGAAAGGGGAATCATCGAGTTGCGGATTGCGATGCCTCGTTAGACCTCGTATGCGTGAGAATGAAGGCCATAATGGCTCTCACATGGCTCACTTCTCCCTTTGTGATGTTCCATCCCCCTCCTGACAGTCGGACTCCTTCCTAAAAACGTCAAAGGAGAAGCTGGCCTCGACGTCGAGGAAGCCATCGCCATTCCCATGGAGCTACTAACAGCGCTCAGCGCCGAGTCAACCGGCGCCTCAACGCTCAATTTATCCCACTCAGGCTGAAAATCGAGCTGGTAAGGGTAGTAGCGTATGCGAGGAGTGCCACCCCCCTCAACGATGGTAGTCTTCTCGTACGTAGCGATGTGGATGGGCGGAGGTCGGGATCGTTTTCGTTCAGGCAGGGCATAGGCATACGTTGAGGTGATGACGAGTGCTGTGCCAAAGAGGAACTGTTCAAGTTAGCCGAGGTATCCACTTCTTCAAAGACAAAGTGAAAAGATCATAGAGAAAGGAAATCTACCCCTGATGTAACCCTCACCCCAAACACCCCAACGCTGGCGATAAATCCAATAACAATACTGATACTCGTGGCGAAATTCTTTGCGATATTGTCAGCATAATTGATGCATAACGATGTCAGCAACCCTCCCACAGCCTGCAGCACAATCGCCGTCCACACAACCCAATTGTACCCATCGAAGAACCCATGCTTGGAAATCTCCTTCCCATCCGTGATGATCACCCCAACAATCAACGCAGGAAAGAGACTGTAAAAAGCCAACTGAACGTTCCGGGTCCAGATGGAGACTGTCTTCGTCGGCTCTTTAAGCAATTTCTCAAAGTAAACTCCCGTTAGACCCGACACGATGGCAGCGACCAGCACGGCAGTCACACCGAGGGAGTAGTTCATGCGGGGAACGAGCTCCTGATCCTCGAGGATTCCTTCGTATGTGGCTGAGCGCCTAGTGAGAGGGCTACTGAGGTCCCCTGGAGCTGGAACGACGGTGTCATCTGCAATTTGGCCCAGCTCGTGCACTGAGCGGGGGAAGAAGTGGTCGCTGAGGTCAAAGATTTCGAAAGAGAGATTGCGGGAATTGGATGAGGAGGAGAGCGTGACGATGGAGATGCCGAGTGTGAGGAAGATAAGGGAGAGCCAGCGGCGGATGCCCAAGGAGCGGCCAAGGAGAAGGACCATGAAGAGTGCTGTGGTGAGGATCTAGAAGAGTTAGCCTAGTGCATGGCCCTAAGAGAAAAAAAACATACCTTCAACTGGGACAGTACCTGAAAGTGCACAACCTCCAGATTCCCGAGCGCCACATATTGCAGGGTATTCTCGAACGTGTACAGCACCGCGGGTATGGCCAGCTTCCAGCTGTCTCCGGAAAAGACAGAATGAAACAGCTGCTCAAACAGCACGGTAGCAGGCGTCTGGGGCGCCAAACTCCTTGAAGCATCGTAGATGGCAAATGTCAACGAAATAGCCAACTTGAGCACTTCATTCAACAATACAGCAGTCGAAGCAAAGTAGCGATGATCACCCGGGGGTCTCATCACCCGGGAGTAGTGGAGGATCTGTCGTGATTAGCTCATGTGCTACTGGGGGAGTGATCAGCGGACCGGGATTCGGGGAAATAGTATGACACACCAGGATGAGCGCCGAGTTCTGGAACGTCAGCTGCCGACATCACGTTAGCAATGACTCCTTCAGCGTGCAATTCTCGACTGCCAGCCTGAAGCCACCAAAGCGTACAGTGAGCAAGGAAGCTTGCTTCATGGGCAACCCAAACAGGGTCGGACCCGTGGTAAGCTTCGGGCCCCCGGAGAGCGCCATGCTGCGCACGGTTCTGCGCCTGGCTGCACGGCCGGGCCACTGCCGAGAGCTAGGCGGCGGGATCTCGGGGGTCGGGCTGGGCCAAGCAGCGGTGGGCTCCGCACTGAGGATCGGCACCGAGCAAAGCTTGGTTGCGAAGCTGTCAGCTGTTGCCGGGCGGGACTCGATGAATGGGGCACCGGCTGAGGCAGAAGCTTGACCCTACTGAAATGACGCGAGAATCGACCCAGAACTTTGCAGAGCTTACAACTGGGGCTTGGAGAAAAATTTGGCACTCAATTGCACAGGAGATGTAATGCAGGCCTGCCCGACGCTAAGAGAGCCAATGAATGGAGCTCAACTCCAGGTCCACGACTCATCAAGTGGCAGTGGCGACTTGCGATGCTCCTGCTGTGGATTGCTCGCAGTTTGCTAAAAGAGGGCTGGAGCTCAGGAAGTCGCTAGCAACGATGAAGTGATGTAACGGGATCGAGAATAAACAAAGGAAACTCCTGGCTGTTGGCATGTTTTTGCTCAACTGTCACGGCATTGAATATTGTCGGAGAGAGAATCTGGGTTGTTGGAGTCTTCAAACAGAATGCTTTCCGTCAACCTGACACCTGTCGCACATTGTCGTGATTATGGCCTGAACACTGCAATTGGCCGCGACAACACTGAAAGCAGACTTCTGTGTCTTGCAGCAAAGCTCAACAATGGAAAAGTTTCCGCATCATCTACAAGATTTTGCTCAGTGTTAAATGTGCTGCAAACGGCGTCAACTTCGGGTCCAATCAAACACCTGCAGTGCTGAGGGCAGGTACCAAGCAGGCACCCTGATGGTCTGACCCCTGGTGGCCGCCTGGTCGCAAAAGTCCTGCAAAAAGCCCTGTCGTCTCGATTCTCAACAGTCATCGATTTCCTTTTGCGAAACCCGAATGAAAATTTTTTTATTCCGTCATCGACGATGGGCCTCTCGATGGTCACCGCATGCAATGGCATGTAACAGCCGCCAGCTGGTCTCCTGTCGGCCGGGGCCGTGAACGCTCGAAACTCCAAGCTTTAACAATCTGCAACTTTTTTTGCAGGACGTCATGAGCAAACATCGCACTTACGTTTCCACAAACTTCTCCGAGTTTTGGCAGAGGCAAGAACAGGGCACGCCCAGTCCAGGTCATCTGGGTCGCATCTGCACCTGCCCAGTTTCGCAACGGCCCCACTGCTGCTGCCAAGACGCTGGCGCTGGGGAAAATCTGGAGAAGTTCTCCCCAGTTCTGGGGGGCATGGGCCCACATGTGCTCTGCTAGGCTCCAAGCTGCCCCGCTGGGCAGCCAGTCAGAGGATGGCAAGGCAACGGGTGACCATTGGGCCAGCAAGGATGTCACTGAAAACAGCCAAGAGCCACTGACGCGAGCCACTGAGAGCCACGGCAGCACCACATGTGCACCGCTCTTCCGGGCCACGACTGCTGAGTGACGGCTCAGCATCTGAATCGGCATGTCAAGATCAGCCAAGATCCACGACAACTAGCCAGGGTGAAGAGATACAGCCAGTCGGGACGTTCCAGAGCCTGCAGGAGGGTGACGACGAAAAAAATTGCGTGTGTCACGCCTTCGTCCCCGCAATTCCTAACAACACCAAGAACAACGGCGGCGGTGCATCGAGAACAAGGCCTAAGACTCCATCACAATGCTGTGCTAGTGTCTTCCATCCCTGACCGGCCCGCTACATGTTTGTCCCTGAGAAGCCAGCGGGCCATCTATCACCAGGAACAGGGCTCAAAACCTATCACAAGGGCAGAAAAATGCAGCCAAAACCAGCCAAAAATAATACAAGGAGAACAACCAGCAACGGCGGGGCAGCGGATCCATCCTGTCCGGTGCCTGTCTGGTGTCCCGTGACACGAGGCCCCGCTCGGTCCGGCTCCAGTGCTGCCAGCGCCGCCTCACCGCTGCCGGCATTACCCCCGGCGGCACACGCCATTCTGGCCGTGCGTCAGAAGGGTCTAGGTCCAGCTGCCGAGGATGGCGACGGCCCGTATTTTGGGCTGGGCTGGCATCTTATGGTTGGTGTTGGCGATAGATACGTATCTGGACTATGTACATGGTACAATTCTAGACCGCAAGGCTCGAGCACGCCAGTTTCTCGTTTTCTTGCTGTTTTGTTTTCTCCTGCATCTTGACTCATTTGTCCAATCAAAAAGTCCTTGTCTATTGTCCACACTTATAAGGCGCTGCCCCAGACATCGTCAGACCTCTCGGTTCCCCGTCACCATTCTCCAAACTCACTCTAGTGACATCACGCGGCTCTCGTCCTCTGACCCTCCTTACCCCTGAGCTTTACTACACATACAAGTTAACGCTCAACATCGCTTTGTCAATTGTTCTCGTTGACATCATCAATTCTCTCTCAATCTCCTTCCCTCCCACAAACATAATGCTGTCCTACCTTTCGATGCCGACACAACATCCCTTCGACAGGCCGCCAACAGAGGCGGCCTTCGAGCTCCTCACTCCTCAAGAACACCCGGACAAGCTTCGGCAACAAGAGCAACAAGAGAAGCCAGAGCAACAGCAACAACAACAACCACAGGAGCCTGAGCCCCAACCACAAGCAGAGCTCATCTCCTTAGATTCCGATGGTGACCTCATCCTTGTCGTCCGCGACCCCTCTAAGTCCACAACCCGCCACTTCCTCACCAGCTCCTCCAAGCTTGCTCAAGCGTCGCGAGTCTTCTGCACAATGCTCGGCCCCAATTTCTCCGAGGGCCAGCGTCTGCGGTCTGAGCCCAACAAGGACGAGCCGGCAACCGTGACCCTCGATGAAGATGACGTCGACGCCATGGACTTTATTCTGAGTGTCATTCACACCGACACATCGCGCATCATGACCGTTACCCTTACTGCGAGGGACATCGTTGCCATTGCTCTCCAAGTAGACAAGTATGACTGTGCGCATGCCCTTCTGCCGTGGATTAATGCCTGGTGCAACCCGAATTGCTTCCCCATCGACAAGAAGGAGAAGACAAGGGATATGGGGTATGCCCTGCTCGCTGCATACCTGTTTCGGTCGCCCAACTTTGAGAGGATATCTGCCTTTTATGTGAAGGATCTCCCGCCGGATTTTGTGGATACCTGGGCGAAGGAGGAGGTATTGGGGAGGTTACCTGAGACTGTATGGGGTATGTCTCCTGTTTTCCTACTTACACTTAGGTCGACCATATGCTAACATTTCGCCTGCAGAGGGCCTCCTCACCCAAGTAAACACGACCCTCCGCTCCCTGCGCCTCCTCGTCCTCCGTGTAGCCGAGGACCTCCGTCGCGAGCGCCACATGAAGCGCTGCCAAAACACCAACTGTGTCGTTTGCTCTTCACCGAACAGTCCCAATTCTCCTGCTGCCTCGGAACCCCTCCTGCAGAGCCGTTGCCCCCGCGGCATGTCAGAATACCTGGGTGTCCTCCAGGGTGTCGATATCTGGCCCTCCTTGCTGCCGTTTGAGACGCTCAGTGTGAACAACGTGGTCGAGTTGATTGAAACATTGCCTAAACAGGTGGCTCATCGTTGCTCGGATGGGACGCATTGTCGGTTGAAGTGCGGAGTGGAGGAGTTGTGTGCCAAAGTGAAGGGGGAGAGGGATTCTATGAAGGGTGTGCCACTTCCGCCGCTGGAAGGGTAATCTTGTCCTGCATCTTTGCGGTTTCCTTGGTTGCTGGAAACGCTGGGATGACGGCACAACAGCACGGCTGGATCGGTTGTTTAGGTTTATAAAATTTCCCATTTTGTTGTATTCTTTGGGAGCGCGACTTACAAGGGAACGCAAAAGGAATCTGGGTCCGGTTGGGTTGGTTTGCTTTCGAACGAATGATTTGTCTAATAGTATTTTCTGGTCTGCGTGGCTTAGGGAACGGTTTTAAAAACGAGGATTCAAAAAAAATTTCACAGGACATAAACGATACAAGTTGTAACCACTCTAATCTACTACATTCTCCTTCTCTGAGCAATCTTGTCTCCATCCCTTGTCTCGACTATATCACGATGCGCTCCTCAGACAGCCATGAAATTGAAGCCTTGTCAAAACAATGATACCGATGGATCAAGTTGCTAGTCTAGTGTTCCCTCATCTGCCGGATAACCTCCCGCTTAGGCAACCTCCTTGGCCTCATCATCAAGTACGCACCTCCCAGTCCAACCGCACCCATGCTGTATAGTCTGATATCGTCACCGTCAGTTTATGTCAATATCAACGGTCTTATGGTGACGGCGAGGAAGGGATCAAGGGATAGAAGGAGGGAAATAAGACGTACGCCCATCGCCTAGGTGTCGGATCCGTCCCATCCTTGTTGAACTCCCGGGTTACGCGTCCCATGGTAAGGTCGCCTGCCATCCCTCGGCCGGGTTTGGAAAATTCGGGGCCGGCGTCGCCTCCTGTTGTGGGATAGGAGCGAATTTGTTGTTTGGGGAACGGACGTAAGCATGAGGTTACTCGGGGGAGGGAGGTTAAAAGTCTCATTTTGGCGATAAGTTCTGCGTTGAAGTTTTGTTGGGACTTGGAGCAAGATAGAGCTTTGAGTTCGATATCCAAGCGATGACCCTGGAAAACTCGGTTGGAAATCGACTTGGATTAAGTTGTTGATCAAGTGCTTTTACAAACTTGAGCCCTGTCATCGTGTGTAATCGAGCTTCCCAGAGACGGGCCAGGGATTAAAACGAGCTATGATATCATGACTGCCAGCGTCACTTCCACCCCACTTCCGTTGCAGCGTTGCTTGTCCGGCGCTCCGCACACCCGGGTTCGTGGCTCGACTCCGTAGCTGCTGCCTTCTTTGCGTACCTGCCAAAGCAGTTTGGTATAATTATCACTGGAAAATAGGGAACTAAGGCATCAAGTTGGTGTAAGGGCCACCTTCAATGTTGATGACGTCCGGGAACTCTGGCATTGTTGGTACCCATCACTGAGGGATCCAGCGGTTGCATGATCACTCTTTGACGGATGACTCAACTGATATCTCAGAAGTTGCGCATTGGTGGTCATGGGAATTTTGTGACGATCAATCCTCAATTGAACATTGAAACGTGTGAAGCCTGATAATCACCCTCTCCATTAGCTTCAGAGATGTTCCAATGTAGCCCCCTCAGGGTGTCAAGACTACATAACGTTATCTTTATTCTCCTGCGTACGGATCTCTTTGCGGTCCGACCGCACCCACGCAGCGAGTGTTCTCGCAGACCGCGTCACACCGTGAAGGCTCGACTTCATCACAAAGCCAGATTGAATTCAAACTTATTCAACCAAATTCCTTTAGAGTCCCAGTTGATGGGAGGTAAATCCCTTCAATAATCTAGGTCCTTTATCTTAGTTTGTCTTGTGATTAGTCACCTCTTATGCTCGTCAAGTCTGCATTTTCACCAGTAAACTCAGCTTTGTACCTCTATAGCCTTCCCACCTATATCGGGAAGATGCTTGAAGCTCACAAAGAGAAAATTCCTATTCAAGAAGACTATCGCGCATTTGTCGAACACACATCACCAGACTTCCACCGTTGCATTCATAGTCTGACCCAAGCCAGCTCTCAATATGAAGACTCCGACTTTGAGTCTGTTCACATAATTCTGGATGTGCCAGCAGGCTCCCTAGTGGAAACAAGCACTTTCCCTCAAGAAGTAGACACTATCAGCATCTCTGAGTAATTCACTAGGACGTAATGGACTTCGTAAGCTATGTGTTTCTTTGGGATACCTCAGAAAAGTAAGCAACTAATCGGCTCTCTCGGTCATTATCGCCTATAGATGTGGCTGTGCAAAGAGTTCACTCGGGGTTGCATTTAAACGGCTGCTCATCATTGGATCCTGAATCTTTGCTATCAGAAAACCCTATGCTTCACAGCGATGTAGGGCGAGCCAAACAATCACGTCAGGCAGATCTGGACTGAAGCCTTGCTAACTTTAACCTGTCCGCCTTGGATGCTTTCATGGTCGAACCTGAATAGGACGTCGTGTTTAGAAGACCTAGAGATCCCAATTGAGCATTGGGTATATGACGGCAGCTCAACCTTTCATCATGAAAAAACGATCCTTGAGCTTTTTTATCAGTTCCTTCTCACACGCCTTTGTCTAGTTAATGACATCAGCAAATAAGAGAATTTCAACTTGTCCCAACCCAAACAAAACAGGACAATTCACAATGGCCGACTCCGCCCCTCCTCCAAAACGTGAAGGTCGACTGCGCGCTTTATTCAGTAAGACCAAACAGTCAAACGCATCATCTTCAGCATCAATCACTACAGAGCGGAAGAAACGTTGTTGGATCTCCCTCACCTGTTTCGGTACCGGTTCTTTGCGCTCAGTTCACGGGATGAGAGGGGTCGATGGATCTGGGAGCGCCAGCTATGGGCGGGTAGATGATGCAGCGCCCTTCGGGTGCAGAAATGAGGGCGGTGTTGGAGGATGGGGAGGAGGTGGAGCAGACGGAGGATAAGGAGGTATTAGTGGTGGTGGGGGCTGGTAAGGTCACTGGATTGTAGATAATGTTAAGCAGAGATTCATGTATCCGGTGCCTGCGAGATGAGAGAGACCAGAATGTGGCAGTTCTACTACATGTAGGACAGGTGAATGTAACGGTCACAAAGGAGAGAAGATCAGAAGGGGCCAGGAAGCAGGAGACGATGGAGCCAGGCGAGGTGCTGTCGTCTTCGGGGTACACAATATCAGGATAATAATGTATTGATTGAGTCAGCTCGTGGAAATGACCCCTGTTAGTTCCAGTCTTCCCTTCAGCCGTCCCTGCCAGCTTCCACAACCTCGAAGTAGCAACATCAATCCTGCATTCCTAACCCCTTCTCCAAGATGCAACTCGCGACATGCTTTGACTCCCCTTATCCTTGTAGTGCCGGCAGACTGTTGTTCAGATCAAACTCCTCTGGAGCCTCAACCCTCTCCTGACCCTCGCCACCACGCACAACAGGGTAGTTCAGGATGCTTGCAATAAACGAGATAAAGACAATCCTCGGTCGGCAGGGCAACGCTACAGCAAATCAGCGCACCACTTTATTCCCAACATCACTCTTTTGAAGTTTTCCAACCCACTGTTGACATTGACCAGCCAGGCATTGAGAATAATCGTGTTTACATGCAGCATGATGTCGGCAAACTCAAGCGGCGTGAGGCTAAACTGGGACTGGGAGATATCCCCTGTGAGAAACCGCACCTTGGGATGCGTGTAAATTGACATGGTTCCGGCCATAACCCAAGAAGCTCTACATCTACCGATGAGGTGCATCAACAGACCGGTTGATACAATGATTACCGTTAGCATCGGTATCCAGCATCAATTGGTGCAGGAGATGTGTCCCCAGACCTCCCGCAGAGCCTATCACCAGCACACAGTTCAAGGGCTTGGCTTCAAAATGAGAATATCGATGGAACATGGCGGACATTCTTTCCTCATGAGACAGAGGAGACGGTGACATCTTGGAACTGTCTTCCTTTGAGCTGATTACTTCCACAAAGTTCTTAATCGTAGTGCATGTGAGTCCTGACCTATTGAGCAACTTTAACAGCTGCAGAACTTGAAGCGAGTCTGGTCCATATTTCAAGACGTTGGTGAAATCTCCGAGTTTTTCTTCTTCTGGTCCAAGCACCTTGTAGAGAGCCTTGCGGACAATGATATGAACCCCGTCAAGTTCCTCTTGTGCTTCTTGGCATCTTGGGGGTTGAGCCATCTGTTTGTGTTTCCGACAGAAGTGTTGGCAGAAAGATTGAGCTTGTGCTACAAACTTGAGATCTCCTCATGATATAGCTGATATATCACCTGTCTCATAATTCTACCCTTAGGGGAGCGCTTGAAAGGCTTGTCTGGGTTGGCGACAGCAACCATGGACCGCCAGACCTTGCTGTGAGAGGGGCAGCAGTTGGTTAGTGTCCTCGATATATGTCCAAATGCGGTCGATGAACCTCCCAAAGTCGAGTTAGGCATTCTGCGGTTGTGATTCTAGGATTAATCTTGCCTGAAACCGCCCAGCTCCCGCCATTAGAGCTCCTTTGACCCAGAAGTGTCCCTCCACGACTTTCTCAAGGGGTACCGGTTTGGACTTCTCGCCATTGCTGAGCATAATGAGGTTATCAATCCGTCCCAAATGCCTCTAAAGCCTGGGTTTTGTGGGAGGTTACTGATAGAGGTCTTTGGACTGCCACTAATCAAGGTCAGGAAAGTTCTGAAACACATGCCGGTAAGTCGATCCTTGAATCTTTTGGATCACAAGCTCTGCCACGGAGTGATTCCATTCAAGGCTCCATGACAATGCCAGCATGAGGACTCCACTTTAAATACTCCAATCTTGCGAGTCAGTCAATAGCAGGGTGGAAATGTTGAGGGCCTCGGTGCTCCCTGTGGCATTAATGAACGTCGTCGCCTTATCTTGTTTCCGCATGACTTTGCAAGGGGTTCTCCCCCATAGATGATGCTTTGGACTTCAAAAAGAACGTCAAGGCCATTACGCAGATCGCACACATCCTCCAAAATAGAAGGAGCACATGCAACACAGCTTGGTTTCACCCCCAGTATGGTCTGTAGTAACCCCTTAGCGGTAGGGGGCTTCCATGGGAGGTAAAGAGCCAGTGGCTTTCGGTAGTAGATTGTCCTTAAGAGAAACAGCAGTCCAAAGACATGGAAGAAGGGCACCGTGACCAGGATAAGGCCAATTTCGAAAACCATCATGGTAGTGTCGGCGTCCAGGAGGGGTTGGGAGGGATATCATTTCGGAGCAAGCTCGGAACACACCAGCCTTTATGTGAATGGGTTTCGGGACGCCAGTTGTACCGCTGGAGTGGAGGATAACGACTGTTTTGTTATCATCTAGTTCAGTAACTCTAATTGGTGACACATGCTTTGTGTTTTGAGAGGAAAGGATTGTCCATCCAGAACCTGGGCAACCTTAAGGAGTGGCAGGTTGGCGGTGAGATCTTAGGCAAGGTCCTTGTACTCTGGGCTGAACATAAACTTGTTGCATCGTGCGGAGTTCAGCAGAATGCTTGTCTCCTCCCGGGAGTTCCTTGGAGAGATCAAGAAGCTCTGCACCCAGTGTTGATCCCTAGATGTGGCTTCATTCATCAGCCCATGGGATTGTGTGTTTATCTTGTAGCCCAGCTTTAGCAAAGCCAGAATCACGGTGGGATACCTGATGTCGTTAATGCCAGTGTATCCCACAATATTGTCTCCTGAGCCGAGGCCAAACACCTCTTCTATCCAGACGGCCAAGGTATTGACAGCCCTGGACATGCAGGATATCAATGGGAAATCACATGGGAAGAGAGTTATCATAAATCCATGGAGGTTGAAGGAAAGATATATCCGTAGGGAAGTAACATGAAGGCCAATATCTTGGGCAACTCCCGATGCCATTTTGGGCCAGGTCTTCGATGCCGCGGCCTATGGCCGCATCCTTCCATCTCAGTGTCCGTTTACCTGCAGTTTAGGATCAATATTGGTGTCCTACACCAACAGCACGATGCCCCTGAAGGATCCGAGCTGCATATGCCGTGCCACGATCCATGCCGCAAATACAAGTCATTATGCTGGATGCATGCAGGGCCTCACCGTTCCGCGGTGGCAGTCCCCAATTACACGGGAGCCTTCGCAAGAAGTCTTAGTCTAGGCGCTAGTCCCCACGTCTCGGGGCGTTTGATTGTTGTGATTGTGATGTGGGAGATTGCACAACGATGCAACATGGACTGAAGATAATCTGCGGAAAAGCTGGAGATAAGACTGGTTGAAGATAAAGAAATTCGACATCCAGAGGTATTCCTGAGATAGACAAATTGATGTGGCTTCATGTCAATGCTGTTGTTGTGGAGTGCTTGTAAAATAGGTATCGAAGACTTTTTGAATTATGCTTATCACATGCATCCTAGAACGCGACAACTAAAGATCTTCCCCAAGAAGCAAACTTGTTCAAAAACGGCAACCGCCCAAAACGAAATAGGCTAAAATCAAAATTTTATCATACAAACCCCTCTCAATACGTTGGCGCAATCTTGCTCACCTCTTGACCCCTCCCTTAACGTCGCTCAGGGAGAGGATCCCCTTGTTCACATTCCCCGACACTATATTAACGCCCATCCCCAACTTAAATGCCTTCAACGGCCCCGTACTCAATACCGTTCTATGTGCCTGTGCTTTGCCCCCGCGTTCATCACCAACAGTACTACTACCCGAGTGTGGCGCAAGTACAGGCACATGCTTCACGCTCACCCATCCAAGACTTCCACCGCTGATCGGCCGCCACTGCCGCTGGAAGTGCTCAAACTTGAATCCATCCATGAGTGTAACGCTGCCGCTGCCGCTAACGTCGGGACGGAGCTTCCTCTTGTGGAGGATGGAGGCGACGTGTAGAAGCGGGAGCGAACATTGAGCTTGCTCATCATAGCGTTCATGGCGGTTGTGGGATCGATTGAAATGGGGAGTCCGGGTGGAGGAGTGGGCGGGGAACGTGAACTGAGACAAGCTTTCGTACCATGGGATGGTGTGCCTGAAGAATTCCCAGCGACAGAATTAGACCTTGAAAGTTTTGACACCCTTTCCAGCGTCGGTGCGCACAAGGCATCTGTCGTGGTAGGCCTTGTCGCTATTCTTCTCGCGAACCCGAGCTGGAGGGCGGCGTAGGCGGCCTTCGATCAGCACCCGGATGACTTGCCGCGGCAAACTTCTCCTGCAGCTGCACGAACGAGAGCTGCATCGACGGCAGCTTGCTCAGCCGACGGATGGACCGCATGTTTGTATCAAATGAAGTTTGACATGGCGCGAACGGCAGCCATGTTCTCGTGTGTGGCCATGGTATTGGTGTCGACGGGCGGTGATGTAGCTGCCCGCTGCCAACACCCGCGCAGGTCACATCTGCATCACCGGCAAAGGTTGAGCGCAGCTTACACTTTGCGCGGGAGATAGTCAAGTCAACGGTTGAGGGCAACAGTTCCTACGAGTAGTTCGATATGGAGTATGTCCCGGGTATCTCCACGGAGATGAGCTCTGTAAGCCAAGAAAGATCACCAATGAGATCAAAGGCGCGGTTCCAGACGCGGGAATCGGTCTCTGCAACAGCTGCTTGCAAAAGATCACCAAGTGTGCCACGAACTGGCCACTCCGTCGTGGCTGGGACCTGGAGGACCGTTTTTGAAGAGGCTCAGAGCATGTCGTGGATTTTGAGAGCGAGTTCCTTCGTGATAGGAGCAAGATACCCCCGTCGGAGGATATCTCTGACCGTGAGCTGGGGAGTTGTGGAGGGTTGGCGCACAGCACTCAAATGTCGGACGAATCGCTTCCATTGCTTGTTCAGGGCCACAGGAGTGTCCAAATAGTCAGCAAGACCCAGGGCGGCAGTGACCTTTGCACACTCTCCCCAACTGTTCAGAGGCATGACGGCAAGTCGATCGCCAGGCTGCTATGTAATGCCTGTGTTGGTTAGGTCGAGCGTGACCATGGCGATAGACCTGTTGGGATTTTTGTCGACAAGGAGCGGCTAAGGATCCGTGAGCGGTACCGGCATTCCTCAAACGTTCCTCGAATCTCGTGTGGCTCGATCGTCATTTCACCACGGTATGGTTCAAGTCGTTCCTTTATCGCTTCGGAGAACTGCTTGTGAGTCACCTCCCACGGCCTGGCATTCTTATCAGGGGCTCCTGACAGACCATTCGTCTCGGTACGGCCAGTCTTGCTGGCAATCCCGAGAATTCCAAAGACCTTGTAACGATGAGCGCCCAAGAACCCTTTCACCCGTGTACGTTTCCAAGTTTCCTTCCCAAACGCCCAGGAGCCTGGAGTCTCCTGTCTGCTTATTGAAGTCGGGAATGCTGTGGTAATTCTCAACTGCAGCGATAAGGCCCGAAGATTTGTCGGCAGCCAGGCATGCAGATGAAGACCTTCCCTCCCGAGAAACGAGTCGTAGCGCTTACGCTGAAGTAAGGCATCCATAAGGAGGAATGGAGGGAACTGCAAGCCGGACGCGGCTGGGCAACGCCGGCTAAGCGGTGCCGAAAACTTGCCCCACCAGATCCATTGGTGACCAGCAACGTATTTTTCGCCGCTGCTAAGGTTCGTATTGATGCTTGCAAAGGCCGTGGGCATGCGCTCAAGGATATCCTTCAGTCGGATCAGCTCCCGCAAGAGGCCTTCAACATCCTTGTTCATCCCGCATTCCTGGCAAGCAGCGATAGCGTCAGGGCCGTACTGAAAAGAGGCTGAAGTCTCTGCACAACCCTTCTGGAAGGCCATCTCCGTTCTCTCACCGAATATGGGCCAACGCATCTCATATTGTCGAACTGGCCAACGTACGGGTAGGTAGAGTTGGAACCCTTGATCTTCATGTCGAGGGAGGATTGATCACAAAAGCTCAAGAAAGGAATGGCACGGCCAAGACGCCTCGAAATCTGCAAGTATGGGAGAGCGATGCAACGAGGAATGCCCGCCGATTCCTCCCCTAGATCGTCGCCCATCTCACAATCCGGCCGATACTTCGTGTTGTTGACTGTGACGCCCTCGTGATCGTCGTTTTATCTTCGTACGAATAAATATGGCAGAGCATGCCCAAGGCAACAACGGCGGCCCAGAGTGCCTGGTCGGGAATGACGTCCTCCGTACCCTCCACAAGAGGCAGCGCTGCATGGTTTTCCTGACCGTACCCCTGGCAACAATACCCGGCATGCGCTCGCAGAGGTAAGACCAAATACGACCGGGGGAATATGCGAGAGCTGCAGGGGCCTCTTCGTAATCGCAGGACAAAAGCCATGCTCAGCGCTGAGGTAGCCATCCTTCCAACCAGTACGTGGGCCAATTTCCTCTGCCCTAATCGTAACCTGGCGTGCGGGTGCTCCAAGTGCCAGAAAGAGGAGATCATGGTCGTCGGCGTTCAAGTGATCGACATTTTTCGCGGAGGTGAGCTCGCTCGGGTGGGAAGTCGCGGTAGAGGATCTCGTTAATGGACTTGCGTTCTCTGATTCGTAATCAGCAGAACGCTTTTTAGAGGGATCAGATGTGTTTCCATACCCCCGCAGTCATTCTTCCGTATCAACACCACCGGGGATCTAAAGTGGTCGGCAGCGTCAGCTACGTTGACTCACATGGGGGAAGAGGACTGGACACATACACCGAAGGCCGTATGGATATCTTCCAGTTGACAGTAGCCGAAGAAAGAGCAGCCACGAGGGCCTATGATGCTGCTCGATCTGCTGTGGCTAGCAGCTGATGCGGCAGGGCATTGACCACCGGACCTGCCGGAAACTGGGCACAACTGAATAAACATCGGAAGACTCCACACTTTGTGTGGATCGAGATAAAACAATAGACAAAGAAGTAGGGCCTCCAGGGCACTCGAAACAAAACTGAAGATTACCAGAGGGTGTGGCAAGATGGAGGCATAGGGCGGCCGTAGGAGAAGCGAGGAACCACTGCAGTTCAATGACTTATACGACGACCTGGCATTGCGTCTTAAGCCATCAGGGTTGTCACCATCCCCTGTTGAATGTCAATAGGAACTCTGCAATCCACATGTCGACGTCGTCATAATACAGGGGGACGTCTCCAGGGGTTATGGTAAAAATTAGAAAGGCGTCAACCTTGAGCCATTCAAGCTTCTTTGGTTTCTGGGGCGGATTTCTGAGCTGGGACAAGTACCCGGCAGAAGCGTTGTTTTTCGGCCCTGTCTGAAACTAGCCATCGTCCCACGTGCTGGCAAGCTGGTAGTTGGGGCCATCGAATGGTAAGTTTCAAATGCAGTCGACACGAAGGCCCTGGCGTTGTGATGCCATGGTTTCAAGTTGCGCTGTCGTGTTAGGAACTCTGACGTGCTTTATGGGGTTGCGGGTATATGGGTCGAGGAGATCGACCGCCGGCCAATCAATCATCGCTTGCGGGTTGTGTCTTAGAAATCTCAACACGAGGCTGTGTCAACAGGTTTTGAGCTCTCCCGGGCAACTCCCGGGTAGGGCATATCATCACGAGCTGCTCTTGTAGTTTACGACGCCGAGGTATCCTTAATCTTGTGAGAGTTGTGGGGCAACAAGTCTCGCGTTTCGATGAAAATTCTTGATGCTATGTTTGTCTGTCATAGAGTCTAGCAAGAACTAACGTGCTTCCAGTGCATTGAGTCGGACGGAAAATCATCAGCCCACTCGCTGTCTGTTCAAAACATCACCCAAGCAGCCAAAATTCCAGACACACAAGGTACCTGTCATCCAAGCGATCGCGGCAGGCTATGTTGAAGAGTAAAGCGAAGCCTATGTTCCAATCCAGATTACGCTGTTTCATTTTTGGTCGAAAACTTTCCGGTGTACTAGTCTCTGGGAAAAGGCAGGGCGACGATATCATGGACCGTTGGGGCCCTCCGGCACCTGCTAAAGGTGTGGAGTTCCAGCTAGTGACAGCGAATATTTCAAGGGCGTGTAGCTCATTTGGTAGAGCGCTCGCTTAGCATGCTCGAATGTATGCGAGAGGTACTGGGTTCGATTCCCAGCTCGTCCACGATAGTTTTGCCATTTTTTGCCAGCACTTGCAGCGCCGGTTTGTGTGCCTTTAAAACAATTGCTGATGCTTAGAGCCTATTCTGGCCATATTTGATCGATAAACAAAGACATAAGGATGTGGTACCTTGCGTACAGCGAAGAGTAGAATAGGTGTTAGTCGTTTGGGCGTACCAAGTTTCTTTAGACGTCTCATTCCACTTTACTATCTGTCGATAGATAGCAAACCTTTGTTGTGAAGTTGGCAATGCCTCACCCATTGGGGGCAAGGTTAATGTTACGGTTTGTAGTGGGGCTTCGTAGCTGCCCCATAGACGGCGTAGCAGAAGACCAGTGGGAAGACCCCGAGTGCAGTCAGGAGGAGTACCAATCAGAAGGAGGAGCGCAAGTGTCGCAATTCCCTCACTGCGATAACTGCAAGAAAAACAATCATGAAGGCTCAAGCAATGGTAAACAAAGCAGGTATACCAACGACTTCGAATGTAAACATGTATATAGAATGGCCCATTCCCCTGAGGCATGACGACGACTGCTCAGTCAACAATGGAAACAGTTGTCAACCAGCAACTGCTGGCCACAGTAAGCCACAGTAACTATTATGTAAGGACCCCCAGTCCCTCACGTTTTAACAATTTGCCACTATCGTCGGACCCATCTCAGGAGGTTGTGGATTCGTCACAGTTGACTTAGATTCTGAATGCATGTATATATTGCACGGTAGACATCTTTGGATCTTTTCTCAAGGGGGACGCTCGCCCCAGTCACCAAAAAAGACAGCTGACAGATGGTCTTCCACGATGGAACTGAAGAACACACTGCTGGAAGGCTCTACTTAGCCAAATGGTCGCCGACGGATCGACCTTTGTCTCGATTCTTCAATCATCAAAGCTTGAAAAGGCCGACAGAGTGCTTAAGAGAATCCCAGACTACTAAAAATATATTGTAGGAAACGTTTAGGCAGCACACCTTTGGTCGACGCCGAGATTACGGTGATCCAGCTAGCCTTCCAGAGATGGATTCGGATATGGTTCAAGGCTTATGGATATGAGAAACAGGAGTGTTCACACAGATTCAGAAAGTACTGGGGTCGCCGGTTTTTGCACGCCCGTTTGCATTGCTAATTGAGGAGTTCTTCCTCCGCTTCTCTCGCGCGGAATCTATCTACCTTATGCACAGAAGATCCGTCCTTTTTCATACTACCAAAGGTCGTTCTTCGCTAGAGACTCTTGGCTTTCATTCTCCTGATACCCCTTGTTCGTCAGGACAGAGATGCTTATGCAAGTAATCGGTACCAGGTAACCCTTACAGAATCAGTTTAGCAATATTGCGCTTGTAGTTTTCCCACGCCATCACTTCTATCTTCAGTATATGAAATATATACAGTATCAAGGTAATTTGATCCTGATTCTGTCTAATTAAAATTCTAGACGAGTCGTCGTGATGTCTCTGTTCTGTTGTTTGCTTGACCCCTTCCACCCATCAGCCGCTGCTCTGGGCGGTGGGAGAGAATCCTCTAATGGCAGGCGGTGAGCAAACTAGGAACTCTGGGCTGCCCCTCTTCGTTGCCCCACACCACATGTCACCGTAGGAACGCACGCAACGCGACATCTTATCAGTTCCACATCCACAATTTTGGTCGAAAAAAATTTGGCTGTCGGGTCCCCTCTTTGTTACCCGTGTCTCGGACCCCGAACAACAGTTTTTTATTCTGCTCTACAGCTTCCCCGTACCTCTTCCTCTCCTCGTCTTCATTTCTTATATTTGATACCCCCTCTATTGTGAAGATACCAATTAGAAAGAAGATGGATAAGCAGAGGTTGGCCGCGCTCCTTCAGGAGTCGCAAGTTCGTGAGTCAAATCCGTCCCACACCTTTGCGTCCACTCAGCAGTCGCATGCAGTACTCTTTCACGTCCTCACAATGGCTAACTCGATGTGCTGCGTTAGCCAACACCAAAAACCTCAAGGCTGTCACGTCGGAGTTGCAGAAGAACTACTACTCCCACCCTGAATCTCTGCTTCTCCTCATCGAGATCGTCGCAACCCATGAAGATCTCAATGTAAGGCATCAGGCCGCTGTGCAGGCCGCTCGCTTGGCCGTTAAGCACTGGGAGAGGATCCCCAAGGAGCAGAAGAATGCTGTGCGTCAGCATCTCGTTCAGGCCACGATGAATGAGCAGACCCTTCGCACCCGACATGCAAATGCGCGCTTGCTGGCTTCAATCGCTACCATTGACCTCGAGGAAGGGGAATGGGCCGACCTGATCCCAGCTCTCTTCAACCTGGCCACAAGCAACGAGGTTGCTCAGCGTGAGGTTGGCTCATACATTATCTACAGTATCCTGGAGGAGAACCCCGTCGCTTTCGGCGATCATATTGCCCAACTCCTTGAGCTATTTAGCCACACCCTGCGCGATCCACAGAGCGCTGACGTTCGTATCAACTCCATGATGTCAATTGGCTCTATGCTCATGCTCTTTGAGCCGCTGGAGGAGGAGGAGCAGGTTAAGGCGCTTCAATCACTCATCCCTTCGATGGTCGAAGTCCTTAAGGACGCCGTTCAGGGTGGCGACGATGAGAAGACGAACCAAGCCTTTGAGGTTTTCCAACAATTCCTCGCCTATGAGTCTGCCCTTCTCGGCAAATACCTGAAGGACCTTGTTCAGTTCATGATTGACCTAGCTGCAAATACCCAGGCTGAGGATGACGTCAGGAGCCAGGCGCTTTCCTTCCTTGCACAAACTGTCAGGTACAGGCGCATAAAGATACAGGGCATGAAAGACATGGGCAAGGAACTTACTCTCAAGAGCTTGCTTATCCTCACCGAGATTGGTGACGTTGAGGACGAGGATGACATGAGCCCTGCTCGGGCAGCCCTGGCCCTGCTCGACCAGCTGGCCACCGATCTTCCCCCTCGTCAGGTCATTGTCCCTCTTCTTGACGCCCTCCCCAAGTTTGCTACCTCCAGCGAGGCAGGCTACCGGAAGGCTGGCATTCTTGCCCTTGGTACCGTCTGCGAGGGTGCTCCGGAGTTCATCTCCTCCCAGATCAAGGGTATCATGCCCGTGGCCCTCAATCTTCTCAATGACGCTGACATTGGTGTCCGTCACACCGCCCTCATTGGCATTGCTCGCCTGTCCGAGGATCTTGCCGAGGAGATTTCCGAGTACAACGAGCCCGTGATGGCTGCCCTCGTGAAAAATCTCCAGGCTGCTACTGAGCCGACCGTTGACCCGAAACTAGCTAAGAAGAACATTGAGATCATACGGTCTGTTTGTGGTGCTCTCGACGCCATGTCTGATGGCTTTGACTCCGAGTTCCTGAAGAAGTATTCCCATGAGCTTGTGAGCAATATTGGCTCGCTGATCAGCCATGAGGACTACAAGGTCAAGGTTGCCGCTTCTGGCGCCATCGGTGCCATTGCTGAGGCCCTTGGCGAGGACTTCAAGCCGTACTTCGAAGAGACCATGCGTGCTTTAGGTCCCTACCTTGCAGTAAAGGAGACCGAGGAGGATCTGGCGCTGCGTAGTGGCGTGTGCGATTCCATTGGCCGCATCGCTGCCGCAGTTGGTCCTCAAGCTTTCCAGCCCTACGTTGTGGACCTCATGCGCTCCAGCGAGGAGGCTCTTCACCTGGATAACACTAGGCTGAGGGAGAGCAGCTTCATTCTCTGGAGCTCTCTTGCCAAGGTCTACGAGAAGGAGTTTGCCCCTTTCCTCGAGGGTGTCTTCACCGGTCTCTTCCAGAGCCTTGAGCTCGAGGAGGAGGAGATCAAGCTCACCCTCAGCGAAGATGAGAAGGGCATCGTCGGCACCGAGGAGGAGGTTATTACCGGTGGCAAGAAGCTGAAAATCAAGAATGCTGTTGCTGATGAGGAAGACTGGATGGATGACGATAGCGATGACGACGACTACGAGGATTTCGGTATTTCTGCTGAGGCACTTGAAAAGGAGGTTGCTATCGAAATCCTGGGTGACATCATCACCTACGCCTGCGGTCCGGACGATATCGCGCGCTATCTCGAAAAGGCGGTCGAGAGCGTCTCCAACCTCGTTGATCACAGCTACGAGGGCTGCCGCAAGGCTGCCATTGCGACCCTATGGCGCTCGTACGCGCGTGTTTGGCAGCTCATGGAGCAGGAGACCGGCACCAGCTGGGAGCCTGGTCTCCCCCTGAAGCAGACCCCAACTGTCACTCTTGTCAAGCTCGGCGAGATTGTCTCTAAGGCGACGCTGTCCCTGTGGCATGAAGAAACCGATCGGTAAGTTCGTCCGCTTTCAATGTTCCACTTCAACCCACGTCCAACATGATGAGCATCATGCGCTATTACCCAGCTCACTCAGACGCAACTTCGCGGATGCTGAGGACACGCAATTATCACTTTCTGATTGGTCTCTTATCTGTTTTATTTCTTTTACATTCATCCGTCTTCGAAAGCCATATGCTAACTGATGCAAGTTCTGTCGTCACTGAGATCAACCGCAACATTGCAGCCACCCTTAAAGCCTGCGGCCCGGCAATCCTCGCTCAGAGTGATATGCTGAAGGAGTCGATCACTGCTGTCACAACTATGATCACCCGCGCTCACCCTTGCCAGCAGGATCTGGGCGATGAGGAAGAGGAGCAGACCGTTGAGGGTACGTCGGAGTACGATTGGCTCGTCATTGATACTGCCCTTGACGTTATCATCGGCCTTGCTGTGGCCCTCGGTCCTGGCTTCTCAGAGCTGTGGAAGATATTCGAGAAACCGCTCCTCAAGTTCGCCTCTTCCGAGTCAGAGAACATCGAGCGCTCTACTGCCGTTGGTGTCATCGCTGAGTGCACGGCCAACATGAAGGCTGCCGTGACTCCGTACACCGAGAAGCTGCTCAAGATCCTGCTTAAGCGTTTGTCTGACACCGACCTGGAGACCAGGAGCAACGCTGCTTATGCCACTGGTCAGCTTATCTTCAACTCAACTGACAGCAACACCTACCTTCCCCACTTCAGCACCATCCTTGGGAAGCTTGAGCCCATGCTCCAGCTAGAAGGTGCTCGCATTAAGGACAATGCCGCCGGCTGCATCTCCCGCATGATCATGGCTCAGCCAACTGTTCTTCCCCTAGGCGAAATTCTTCCTGTTCTTGTCAGCCTCCTTCCTCTTAAGGAGGATTATGAAGAGAACACCCCTGTCTACGCCTGTCTTTTCAAACTCCGTAAGTTTCCTTGATCTAGCACGCTAGTAATGACGATAAGACTAATTGCCTTTGACAGTCGAGGCGCAGGAACCCACCATCCAGCAGCTGGCTCCTAAGTTGGTGCCTGTTCTCGAGTCTGTCCTCAACCCGCCTGAGGACCAGCTCTCCGATGAGGCTCGCGACAATGTCCGCAAGATTGTTGCCCTGCTGTTCAACGCCAATCAAGCTCTCTTCGCCAATCACCCCAACGCAGTGAAGCTGGCTGGCCTTGCTTAATTGACCTGACCACACAAGATAGATCCCCAAAAAGATCAAACTGTGGGTTGATATTTCATGATATGATCTACTCTATGAATGATGACAACAATTCCTGGGATGTGATGAATGACGGTATAGATACATGGGATTTTTGTGGCGCATTTAGCCGATGGGGGCGAAAAGGGTTTTATGGAGACTGAAAGTGGGAACTAGGATTTCTTTGCACAAAAGAATGATAGATTTTTGCTCTCAATTCCATGTTCTCATATTGTCTGCATCTACTTGACATTCCCTCCACCCCTAATCAGTTACCCAAAGCCTTCAACGCATCTTCAAGGCTTGTACCGGTGAGTCTCTCGAAGACTTCGGTATAGCGGCCCTTGGTCTTCTCGACAACTTCCGAAGGCATCTCAACATCGGGTTTGCCTTTCTGGGGCCAAGTGTTAGTAACGGGTAAAAATTATGGCTGTAAGGAGTCTTACCAGGCCATTATCCGTCAACCAATTCCGGAGGACCTGCTTGTCAACTAGTTTGAGTGTTAATACATGTTGATGGGGGTCCAAGTACAGGGTGACATACATGAATCCTGCTCCCGCCCAACTGTTTGCTGTTAGCATTGTTTGGTGTGCTTGGTATTTGTGTGTGGCTGACATACCTTCATAATCCTCCTTGCTCCAGAAGCGAGAGGAGTCAGGACTAAATCTTTGTCAGCTCCATGTGAACTGTCTACTGTGTGAGCTTGTGAAACACGTACGTGAGAACCTCATCGACAAGGTAAATCTCATCGGTCTCCTCATCCAGACCGAACTCGAACTTGGTGTCGGCCTTAGGGACAGAAGTTAGCAGAACACACAAAGCTACTATCTCCACGATGCAACATACGATAATGATGCCTCTTTCCTCCGCATACGCGGCACCAGCCTTGTAGCAAGCCAGGGCCAACTGCTCGATGCGAGAAGCATACTTCTCGCCAATGATCTTGCAGGCCTGCTCCGGTGAGATGTTGATGTCCTTTTCACCAAGCTCGGCCTTGGTGGAGGGTGTGTAGATGGGCTGCGGCAGCTTTTCGCAGCGCTTGAGGCCGACGGGGGCAGGGAGACCGTGAATGGTCTGCGTCTTCGAGTACTCCGCCCAGGCGCTCCCGGTCACGTAGCCACGGACTAGAGGATAAGCAAAGTGTTAGCGCCCATTATTGGTGGAGTGAATTAGCATGGGGCGAATGAAGAGTGAGACTTGCCGATGGCCTCGATAGGAAAGACCTTGAGGCGACTGCAAAACATCAGTCAGTACATGTTTCGCAAAGCCAGCGCTCGCTGCAACTGCAGATGTTGAATCGTACCGAACGGTCATGGACCGGCCACGGAGCATCTGCGCCTCCTCGGGGGAGACAACACCGGACTCAGAAGGGGGGCCAAGGTGCAGGAAGTGGTGCTTGAGGCCTGGCACACGAGACGAGAGAATCTCGAACCACTTCGCCGACAATAGAGTCAAGATAATCCCCTTGGTCGGAATGCCATTCTATCAATGTCTTTATCAGAGAATGTCACCAAAGAACTGGACAAAAGTCGTGCAGTTTCGCACCTTGAGAATGACGTCATAGGCGCTGATGCGGTCTACACACGGTAAGTTAGCTACGCGTCCAATTGAGAATTACAGGTAATATTTAGGTGCAGCATGCCTGATGTGACAAAGAGAAGTCTCGGCTTCTCACCGTCTGGGAGAGAGAAAAGGTCTCTGGACAAATGAAATTAGCATTTGTCCGAGCTCATGTTGTTAAAACCGTGCCGAAGGGGAATGAGTGATTGCCAATCGGCACACCAAGCCGCACTGTGTACGAGCCAACGGGAAATGGCTCGCTGCGGCTGCCAGATACCTACCGAACTTTTCCCTGGGAGACCTTGGGGAGGGATGAAAGGGGGATGCTGGTGAGGGTTGCTGTGGTCATTGTCATGGGAGACGATGGCGGCCACAGGAGACAGTCAAAAGCGGGAGGTTGTTGAGGAGAGGCAGCAGAAGAGGGGCCGACTGCGAGCGCTGAATGGGGGAGGCCGGCTGCAGACGTTAGAAAATATGGAAAATATAAAAAAAAAATCTTTGTCAATGTAGGTTATGGTATGGTATGCAAAATTGCTCAGCGCGGTCGAGGTGTTTGTGTCGCGGTCAATTATCACAAAAAAATGAGCAAGGGGCATTGGCAAACAGGAGCAAGCAACGCGACATCGGCACGTGGAGGGTACGTACCTTGGTATGATACCCCACTTAATCTGGCCCACGACACACCCAAGACCCTGGATGAACATGGGGCGAATCGTGTTGACATCGAAGATGGAGATTTTGGGTGTCGGTTTTCAATTTGAGATATGAGATCGGATGAACAGCGTAACAGAACAGGTTAGCAGTAAGCGTAATTGGTTATTTTAATCAGTTTCCCTCGATAATATTCGCCATGTTATGATCATCATGACGGTACAAGTGTCCCTTGTCTGCACTTTGCACCATGGTAGGGAGTTGCCCCTCTGCTTAACCCTAGCACCAACTGGTATGGATTTGATGGATGTGGTACATCGCGACCCTTCGCCCGACTGTAGCACGTCAACAGCTAGCTAGGCTGTCACTGCATTTTCGAACTGCCCATTACGCACCTTTTGCGGCAGCAAGAATGGCTCACCGAGTGCTGACCTGGCAACGGGGAGCGCTTTCCCAACTTTCCGGCGCAGTACCAACAGTTCTTCCATAGAGATTCTGTGCCCCACTTATGGCACAGCTTTCTTTCTCCGCCAATCGTCCACGCCGAGACATTCGCCCTCCTTTCATGGCATACTGAGCCCTAGCGTCTGAGCCTTGCAAATTCGAGCAGCAGACACATATACAGCAATCGGGAGCCCAAAACATTCCTTCAATAGTCTCGTCGTTTCCAGACCGTTTCCGCCACCTCTATAACAACCGGCATCACAACCTCATTGTCAACATGAAGCTTCTCTACCCGAACACGCTGAAGCTCGATCCCTCAGCCATCGCAGGCTTTCCCACTGTGACTTTGCATCTGTATGACGCCAGAGCACCGACCATCCCCGATGAGCTTCTTGACGCTGAAATCCTCGTTACCTGGGCCAACTCTCCTGCGAATTTGAAGTTTGCCGCGCAAAACATGCCCAACCTGCGCTGGATCCAGTCCCTGGCCGCAGGTCCCAACGATGTCCTGAACGCCGGCTTCGACCGCTCCCGCATTACCGTCACGACAGGCTCTGGCCTACACGATCGCACCGTCGCCGAGCATACTCTCGGCCTGCTTCTCAACGCCGCCCGTCGCTTCTACGAAATGCGCGATTACCAGCTGCAGGGCAAGTGGCCTGGTCATCTGGGCGGCCCACAGCCCGACCGCGAGAAAGGGACCTTCCGGACGCTGCGAGATGCGAATGTGTTGGTTTGGGGTTTCGGAAATATCGCCAAGTGCCTGACTCCGCTGCTGACTGCACTGGGGGCTCGAGTGCGTGGCGTCGCGAGACGGGCAGGTGTCAGGGCTGGGGTCGAGGTATTTACCGAGGATAAGTTACCCGACTTGCTGCCAGAGACAGACGCATTGGTCATGATTTTGCCGGGTGATCCCTCGACAAGACATGCATTGAACAAAGAGCGCTTGGCCTTGTTGCCTAAGCATGCCTGGGTGGTCAATGTGGGACGTGGGACGTCAGTGGATGAAGACGCGCTGTTCGAAGCACTTGAGAAGGGTGAGATTGGCGGCGCCGCTCTCGATGTGTTCGAGACGGAGCCTCTACCGGAAGGTGACAAGTTGTACAAGGCTCCAAACCTGATTCTGTCCCCTCATGCCGCTGGCGGAAGGCCGCAAGATAGCGAGGAGCTGATCGTGTACAACTTGAGGCGGTTCCTAGCTGGCCAAGATCTCCGCAACATCATCTAATACTAGATTTCGAAGAACAGTAGAGACGAAGCTCGAATTTTAATCGTACTATGGTGAAATGCAACTGTTCGCCCAAATTAAAAGTCGCCATCTACAATAATAAATATCTGGTTCAGCACAAACACTCAAGCCGACACCAGGTGTATATCGGACTTTGGCACACAGTGTAAACCTCAGATTATGAACAGCCGTCTATCCCCCTCGCCACCCAATTAAAGACATGGCTTCTTGTGGTGACGAGCCTACCGGGTATAGATAGCACCCAACTGCTCAAAGCCGTTTCAAGATTGCACTCACACATTGGTGTATTAGTAGGAGTGCCGACTATAACGGGCCCTCGTCGACTCACCAGAGCAACCTATGCCCCTATAACAATAGCGTTGTTAGGCATCCAAAAACGTTTGCTGATCTTGACATCTCGGGGAATGACCGCCGCCTATCCGTGGCTTATTGTAACCTTTGCTCTAAGATGCACCGTCAGCAACAGTTTGCTATTAGTTCAATGCCTTTTTCTCCGTGGTTGATAAAAGTCGAAAACGGAGTGGTTCTCAGATCTGGCTGGTTCTGTACCTCATATCCACAACGAAAGTCGCTCTTGGTGAGCAAAGTGAGCAATGTGTCAAACTTTTTTTATACGTTCTCCTTCGCCTCGAGAGATATCGAGGTCGTACTTCTCCATTGCTTCCATTTGGCCAGCTTGGGAAACTCGTACGCTGCTGACGAGCCTTCTAATCCAGGCCCTGGCCTTCCGGTGTTGCGAAGAATACCTCTGAGAGCGGTCGCCAACCGGATTGGTGGTTGCTGAAATGATGTTCAGACATCTCAAGACGAGCATCAGGGATTTCTGGAATAGATAGTTTGGTCCGTTGGGTGTGACTAACAGCATCTCGGTATCAGGGTAGCAGTATCCCAAATTTAGATACGTGCCGTCTGCCTGTTACGGGTGCAACCTAGAGACATACCTTCTGCCAAAGAAATCAATTATTGAGACGGAAATGGCCTTTATTTCACAGTCGAAGCGCACTTGCCATTCTTCCAGCATTGACACCCACTGCTGAAGATATTCTCAATGGGTATGGTCGTACTTTTAGTGGCTAGCCACTTTATGCTATATTCTTGGGTTTCCCCCGCACGTACATAGGTTAAAGTAGTCAGTGCATATATACCTTTTGCCCGCCGGCGTTGCAGGCACGATTGAGTGTCCTCATGGGCGATACGGGTCCGAAATGCAATCCAATTCCAATACAATTTCATGGTGGTAAGTTGGAGTACCTGGGCAAGTAACTTTCTCCATAAAAGGTGCCAGACATTCTATACCCTTAG
The DNA here is from genome assembly GCF_000221225.1 of Thermochaetoides thermophila DSM 1495. Classification (NCBI taxonomy): domain Eukaryota; kingdom Fungi; phylum Ascomycota; class Sordariomycetes; order Sordariales; family Chaetomiaceae; genus Thermochaetoides; species Thermochaetoides thermophila. The sequence continues at coordinate 1,933,653 of NW_006383037.1, forward strand.
TGATTTCCATATTCGTTACCTACTCTTTAGTTTTGGTACTGAAGGGTTTTCTTTCTCTCCAAGTAGACTGTGCTGTTTCCAAATTCGTGAGCCTGGGACCATCTTGTCCCAAGTCTCAAAAATGTGCTCCATCACAAGGCCTTTGCGAAACCGAGACTTCCACAACTGTTCTGTAAGAGGCAATTGTCCAAAGTACGTGAGGTCACCGCAATGCTCTCACATCCGCCGACGGGAGTAACATGGCGATCGTGGGCCAAAATGCCGAAAGGGAGATGGGAAAGTGTCCGTCGTATTGGCTTCAGTTCATGCGCATTATCGACTAGTTCAAGGGCACTGATTTGATTTGATTTGATTTTTCGACCGTTTCACCACCGAGGGGGAGGTGCTAAGTCGTGCCCACGGCGCCGGCGGGCAAGAGCTATCTAAAATATATTAATTACAGGTGACGCTGGAGGAAAAGCCCGCGTGGGAGAAAAACCAACGTGAAGTATTTAGGGGCTGCTATGTCACATGGTTGAGGGCGGGGAGAGTAGTTCAGGGGGCTGTTTCCGGCCCTGGGGTTCGAAGGGGGGTTTGGGGAAGAGGATAAGTGTGGAGAGAGGGAGAGCCGTCACTGGGCAGGGCTCACAGGCTGCCCCCAGGGTTCGGCTCCGGAGACTCTATATTTAAGAGTTGGAAGGAGGACCAGAAAGCCCTAGGGTCCATCCTTCCCGCGAGTGGGTGTCAAGGGAAACAAGAGGGTAGGAGGAAAAGCGTCCCCTGGAAACCACCGCCGCGCAGGGGCACTTTTTGACAGCCTCTGGCATATGGTTGAAGCGCGTGTGATATTCTAAGAAGTCGCCGTGGCCCGAGGCTTCCGCCAACCAACGCGAGAGGTATTGACGGAAGAACCTCTCAAGGAATGGGTTAGCACTGTGCCCAGCCCAGCAGGCCGAGGGGGGTATGTTAGTACGCCACCAGCTACACATGTCCGGGGGAAGGCCCTCGTTTCTTGGGAGGGACAGGGGGGAGGCCGAGCCGCGCCCTGATCCCTAGGTGCTTTGGCTCCCATAAGGGCTTAACCCTGAGCCCGCGGGCCGCTTGGTGCAGGAGAGACCAGCCCCGGTAAGGTGGTCGGGCAAGCCTGATCCACAGAGAGTTGTTGGCCGGCAGCATCTCTACGCGAGCTCTCCACCTTGCTCGCTCTCTGTCCAGCAGGTACTCTTGGTAGAGGCCAGCTAGCCACCAGAGCCGCGCGGTCGGGATCGTCCGCCACACCGGAAGGATCACTCTGAGTGCCGCGTTCGCGACCTTGGTGAGAGACGACCACACCGGCGTAAATCTAGATGGGACTAAGCGGCCGTCAACCGCGGCCCTAGTTGGGCCGGTATCGAGTTGGACTATGCCATACAGAAGGGAAGGGGTGACGACCGCGTCGAAGATCTTGGGGCCGGCCGAGGGGGGAAAGCCCCGGAGCCTCGTGTTGGATAAGCGCTTGACCAGCCCCACCACCGATGCTGTCGCCGCCGCCCTCGCGGCTGCTTGGGTCGCAGGGCTGAGCTTGGGGTCCAAGGGCACTGAATGGAGTATAGGATGGAAACTTCCGTATCTCTTTTGCAACAGACAGCTTTATAAAAGCACAGGATGCCGGTCCCAGCGTTCTCAGATCCGGCAAAGGTAGTAATTTGGCGATTGTCCGTAAAAATGGCAGAAGAAAGGAGAGAGAATACATCTTTTGTACCGGATTTACGGTCATTCGCATGATGGACCAACGCTGTGGTGCTAACATATGGAGTATCATCAACAGCATCAATATTTCAACGACAGAGCTGAGGTCCGGGTTCTCAGGGAATCCTCATTCGGAAGGGCCATTATGGTAAGAGATCCGAGCATTATACTAAGAACGATGGAACATTTCTCGGCACGAGTTTTTCTTAGGAATCAGCGTACTGTACTATTCCGTCATAAATATGACCCCAGTGTATGGCGCCTCCTTGGATAGGAAAGCAACGACAGAGTTTGAAGAGAAGTTTGAACCGGGGGAATCTCGGATGAACATGTCTTCACAAATATGGCCCAGAATGAAGCGTGAAAAGGATATCCCCAAGCATATTTAACGATTCCGGGTTCAAAGAGACCGACGATTCCCGGCGGTCTGTCGAAGATGTTCCGCATGAGCCAAACTGCAGCGTGAATTGGCTTGTCAGGATTGACCACTGTCATTGAACTGGCAATGGGAATGTCGATAGACACCAAGTCTCCAAAGCGGTAACCGGTAAAAGTGGGAGATAACATCACTTGATACGGCTTATCAGATGTAACCCGAACTGTATAGGATCAGATTTTTGCTTGCAAGCAATTGCTGAAAGATCAACAATGGCATGTGACATCCACAAGACGAGGACTTACGACATCCGACATGAGATGTCCACGGTATTCCAGATACACCGTTGGTCTCAAGACCACAAATTATACAATACACAGACATGTTGTGTCTTATATTGACTCTCACGATAGATACACCGGTGGTACGTCTGTCATACAAACAGCAGTCCAAGGAAAGAGGTATCCCAACCGCCAACACAAGGGACAGCAGTGATAGAATGATTGTGAACGACACAAATACGTGGTTGATCCAGAAAGATATATGGAGCCACACGACCGAATGAGCCAGATGGCCGAGGCACGAGGATGGGGTCTTTGAAAAGCCTAGAAGGCCGAGGCACTTACAAGGGCAAAAGATTCCATAAAGGAAGCTGTCCGGACACGATGAAGGACTTCTCTTGGTTTTTCTCTCCTAACACAAGGACACTGAGGGTCAAGAAAGATTATTACACGTATCAATTGACTTCGTTGTACAATCCACATCGTCAGTGGCTATCATCTAACCCATTTGACCCATCGTCGATCCCTGCCTGCACCAGACCAAGTCACCCGTTACAACGTCATAGAAAACGGGTCTCAAGTCATCGAAAAAAAAGCCGCCATATTTCGCTTCTGTCGCTGTCAGCCGCTTCCTCTCAGAGATTCCTCTCCCTGGCTTAGGTAGACAGACTGGCGCCAAGGCTTCTGACATTTGCATGTCCGAATGCAAGGGAGGAACCAAATCGCCTCTGATGTGGCACTTTCGCCAGCTGCCAATAGCTGTCGAGTACCAGAGATTGATGTGAGAAGTAAGCATGTTTGCCTCTATTGTACTTAAGCCATTTCGTTACTTTTTGAACTTTATGCTCTTCAAATATTAGTACTCCTCACAGCAAGACGCATCCCAAGGTTGCCAACATCAAAAACAGCTAGAACGTTCGACAACAAAGGTACTCCCAACACGAACAAGGGAGAAAAAGCATCAGTGACACCGATCCGACAAAGTGTGCCCGTATGGTCTCGAACCGTCTGCCGCAGCAAGTCCTGTGGTGCGAAGTAAAATGCTTGACCGCTTAGCCTAAGACCAAACCGAGGTGTTGTGGCATTACAAGGAGCGAAATATAGCCCTGTGGTGCGTACATACTGAGCCATCGGATAAAAGGAGGCAAAAAGTTGATCAACCACACTTATTATTACGTCAATCACCACTGGCCATAGCATATAAACAAACAAAGAACGAGGTTCACCTCGTAGGAGGACACTGAAAGTCGCTCCCACGTCCACAAAGACTGATATCTTGTTGTCCGGACCATCTCTGCCCCTGGCTTCTCTAACACAGACGCCTCAGGAGTCACAATGTACATCCCAAGCTCTTCCGTGTCAAGGCCCCACTCTGCGATGGCAGACATGGCTTAAATGGGTGCTTTAGCCCAGGTGGTTTCGTCTGTTTCGACCAAAGAGAGTCCCCCAGCGCCAAGTTTGCCTCTTGAGCGGGACCTCCCCTTTTACCTTCATTCCAAGAAAGCACAATGCTAAACAGTGGGCGGATCGCACCGCTCTTCCACAAGGTTGTGAACACGGGACCCTAGGCAGGCTGGTTCTGTGTTGGCCCATTCAAGCTAGTTAGTAGGGATAACCTAAACCCAAAAGGCTTGATATCCCGTCATCTCCACGCTAGTATGTACAGTTGACGATTGCCACACTTTGCTTGTGTGTTGTGATTCCAGCGATGGTGACGTCCTCGAGACCATAGTAGCCGCTTATGACGGTTTTGTCAACACAGGACCGGACAAATAGTGAGATATCTTGAACACCTCCCGATGAGGGGCCTTGAAACCCAGGTCTAAGACCACAGTTTGGTGTATGGAGAGAAGTAAGTTGTGAACCTATTACAAAGAGTTGAAAGTGACAGGATTAAGTTCAACTTACGGCTCCAAAGTACTCAACCCAGTATGAGACACACATATATGGCTTTTGAACCACCCATGTGTCACTTGACCCAGTGTCGATACTGACAGAGATAGTCTGGTTCCCAAAACTAAGTCAATATATTGAATTGTATTTTCGACCTGTCCCCCCTTTAAAAGTGCTTGGTCGTGCCCACGACGGCGGCGGGCAAGATGTAATTATGGGCTGCCTGAACTACACTATATACACGCAAGAAAACCCAAAAAGGGAAAAAAAAACGGTGTGTTGCTGTGAGAGGATATCATAAATGAGAATGGGGAATGGGCTAAGTGGAGAAAATTCCGGGGATGTGAGTATCCAAGCTAGACAGTTCTGAATCTGATTGTGAGTCGTTGGGGGGGTGACGGTTTTAGGGGTGTTGTATCAACCGAAGAGAGGAGAAAGGGCGGCGTAGGTTAGGAAGAGTTTGCCCGTCTGTTCATCTCGCGCGGAGCCGTGAAGCTCGAGTTGTACTCTCCTGTTCTCAAAAAGTTGATGTGAGTGCCAAAAGGCTCGGGGGTCCAGACGCCGTGCAATAGGGTTATTATTGAAGGACGCGAGGGACATCTCAGGAAATGACCTCTGGAGGCTATCGAACCACAAGGGCAGGTTTTAATAGCTCTTGGGGGTTGTTGAACCTGAGATAGTACTCCAGGAAGTCCCCGTGTCCTGATGCCCCCGCGACCCATCTAGCCAGACACTTTCTGTCGAAGAGAGAGAGGAAGGGTTTAGCTGAGGGGCCATCCCACAGGCTGGACTGAAGCTTGTTCGACAGCCACCATGTTGCTATGTCATGAACGACGATCCTTGTTGTGAAAGAGTGATTATGGACAAAGAGTAGAGGATGAACAGGATTGGCGACTAAGGGGATCCTTGTGGGAGGCCTGTGTTCGAACGGAACACGGACTGTACCCATCCGAAGGAGAGACGACGTCCTACGCAGAAGACCATCGCCTCCTTGCAGATGTTGAGGGGCCATCCTTAGTCTGGGAGCACCTCTTTAAGCAGGTGGGGTTGGACCGACGGATAAGCTGAGTCCACGTCTAAAGTGACGAAGAGGTTATGGTAGCCTTGGCGTGCCTTCGTCTCAGCGTCGTTGATGAGAGCTTGCACGATGTCCAGAGCCGATCTTGACGAGATAGCTCCGCGGTATCCGAGGGAACCACAACTGAAAGGACTGCAGCCGCCGTCATTCTCCTGGCTATAAGCTTCTCTATTTCTTTGCCAGACTGACAGAAGAGTGATTGGTCTCCATCCCTTATAGGAGTGAGGGTTTCGACCTGGCTTTGACAGGGTGACAACCGTTGCTTCGTCCGAGGGTGGGGCGACTGGTTTGGATCTAAGATCCGAGGGGATCTTAGGTCCCGACCAGAATGGCCTAGGGCCGGAGCCTGTACCGGTCACCCTTCCCCACCCCCCCCCCGGATTTGCGTAGTTGGTGGTGCACTAACTCCCCCGGCCCGCTGGGCTGGGCATGGTGCCAAACCATTCCTTGAGAGGTTCTCCCGCTAGTGCCTTTCGCGCTGGCTGGCTGAAGCTTCAGGCCACAGTGACTTAGAATACTATATGCGCTTCAAGGGCTCTCCGGAGGGTATCAAAAGTGTCCCTGTGGGCGGGAGTTTCCAGGGGACACTTCTCCTATCCTCGGGTCTCCCTCGACGAACAACTCGCAGGAAGAATGGACCCTATAGTATTCTGATTCTCCTTCCAACTCTTCAAGTCCAAAATCTCCCGGGCCGAGCCCTGGGGGCGGCCTGCGAACCCGCCCAGTGACGGCTCTCCCTCTTCCTACCTTCATCCTTTACTCCCAGAACCTCCCCTGTGAACCCAAGGGCCGGGCACGACCCCCGGAATTACTCTTCCTCCCTCCATCCGTGTGACTTGACAGCCGTTCAATATTTCACGTCGGTTTTTCTCCCACGCGGGTTTTCCTCCGGCGTTACCTATGATTGATATAAGTTAGATAGCCTTTGCCCACTGGTGTCGTGGAGACGACTTAGCACCTCTAGTGGTAAAACGGTCGGAAATAGAATTTAATCATCCATTTCTCGTCTTTTCCATACTGGAAACGGCTTAGAGATATCCCAACAATCACGAGAGGAGACCTGAAACAGGGAACGAGGATCCGAGACAGAGACCTTGGCTTCGTGCCTAGTCTCCGACAAAGCTCCGATGACATTCCGAAATGTCTTCAAACTTGAGGCGTTGGTCATCCATAGTGCTCAGTATTGGATCATGTCGCTAACTGCTACCTGCAAAACAAGAGCCATAGAGTCTATCACGTCGGGTTAACAAACACCAATGAGACTGAGCATCTTTGTGATGAGAGGCCAGGAGCACTTTTTAGGTTACACCTGCTTGTTACCAACCAACCATGATCAAGGAAATTTGTAGCTGTTTGCTATCTATGCCCCCTTCCTCTTCTCCCCACATCTCCAGGGAAACGTTTGCACTCTGAAAAAGCAAGCATTCCACAGACATCCTATGACCTACAAAGCCTAGGATGGGCAGAACAGAAATGAACATCATCCAGCACCATAGCAAAGTCTTAGCAATCTTAGTAACCTAACATTTTGACTCGACTTCAACAACGTTCTGATTGTTCTCCCAACTTTCCTCTCACATCTCATGGGAAGAACTCATTCGAACCAGGGATTCTTTGGCTTTCTGTTACAACCTCTCGCAACAATCTTGCATATGATTACTTCCATGTCACCGGAACTCCACCGGAGAGTGCATCGAGCCCTTTCATGACAGTTAGAAAGCTGTTGTAAGGCTTGAGGGCGGGAGTTGTGGGCTTACAACCTTCCGTTTTTTCCTCGATGGTTTGTTGTTTTTGGCATGATGTGGCCTCTTAGACCGACTGTGTCTTGAGCGCAGAGCATCTGTCACCCATACAACGAGCATCCATAGCCCTCTGAAGGACATTTTCAGCCATAATCGCCATGCTGACCGAATCCGGTGCTGTTGTACAATTAGCGAGACCCATGACAAAGTTATGCTCCATGTCACTTACAGATCACCCTTCGAGTAGACGAAAGGCTGCCCCTCTTCAGGTCACAGTGACGGATCGTTGAATTCACGCATATCCCACATCACTTCGTACATCATCTGAAGAAGCCGGACGGGGTAACTTGCTGCATGCAGCCCCGTGATTTCGAAGTTTCCACTACTTGGATAAGCGACTCTTTTGATCTAGGCTGTCGAGATTTACTCCATGCCAGCATCTGTGCCGTGTCAGCACCACATGCCGAGACAAGAAAGCACGCTTCCCTTAGGCATGTGATTGTGGTCCGGATACCACCTGAATAGGGCTTTGACGGAAAATGTTACTCTATCCTCTCCGGTGCAAGGGGGGCCGCCGAATGGGTTTTGCTCAAGGTTTTGGTAGCAATGGTGGCAAACATGCCATTAAGTACCCTCGACACTGCGCAGAATGGGATATCCCGTCAACATACGGAAGCCCCGTCAACGAATTTGGCATAGCTCCTGGAATTGAGAGCCAAAAGCCAAAATAAGGAGACACACATAGGCTTGAACGCTGTGATCCTAGCCTTCCCATCGTATGAAAGAATGTAGTAGACTGTGATGCCACCCTTCGTTCGTAAACTCAGATTCACCATCTGTGGCACGCGCTTGTAGCTGCCATTCTTTGCCCGGTAAAACATTGACGCTGTCTAGTAGTTTGAGAAGTCTTCGCTGAAGGAAACACGCTAGGCACGTTGACCGCTGGGCCGGATCATACGTCACTGGTAGCATCGTTGCGTTGAAGGAATTTCCTCCCACAATCCAGTGCATATGTGGTGTTTGTAGAACGCCAGGATTCACCGGTGGAACAAAACGCTCGATGACATGTTGCGAACATTGGAACCTCATCATGGCTGCCGATGCAAATTGGGCAACAGCTCCTTGTCTCAGTGATAAGATAAAGTGACCAACAAGACTGCTAATGTTGCAATTTGGAGTGTTTGAGTTGAATACAAACGCCTGCCAGTTCTCAGCGTGAGAATGTAAAAGAAAAAAGAAAAGCTTAATGCGATGTCTTCCAACGTATTGACCAGGTGAACTTTAACTAATCCGTAACCTCCTTCGTTTGCAGCAACAAGTTGGTATCATCAGCAGGCTGAGGTCAGGGGAGTGACAATTCCCGACTGGATCAAGTACCAAGTGTGTTCGGAATGTTGCGTTATTAAACTCTTCTAATATGTGACAGACTCCAGAGATAATTGACCTAGCTTATCGGAAAGTAATCCTCTAGATTGCCGCGAATATGTAACATAATGTTGGAGCACAGGCTCATTGCCGATTTGTGGCTATTGCAAACTTCTTTTGACCTTCTTTCAATTTTCAAATAAGCGCATGGGAGTGTCAATGGCGATATTTGGAGGACAAGGCAGTCCTTCCACTGAACGGCGACTAGCAGATTACCGGTCTAACACCATTTGTCTCTATCTTTGACTCATGAAGAGCAAGTATACAATTACTCCATTCGCAATATGAGAAAGTGTCGCAATAATGAGAAAGCATGGATAGCATCTTGGAAGCGTTCCGGTAAGGTTTGAGGAAATGACAGTTCGCTTACCGACCTAAATTATGTATAAGTTATGAGACGCATAAAAGCGCTAGTGCGTTTCTTTGTCCGTTTGTAATATCAAATACTTGCAAACTAGAGAGTTCACGGTGTAATTTGATAAGGTTCAGCGTATTTCAAAAGCCATCACATGAAGCTCTGACTCTGTAACCAATCAGTTTGGATGAATTGAAGAACTGTGAATGTTTCTATTGTCCAGAGGGCAATTTTGGTTATCGAGCGAGTGTCTAACCAACTCCATGGCCTCTCCCCTTAAGAATCATTATCTCAGCCTAAGCGATCTTGTGTCAACAGCAGAGGAAACTGCCTGCATGCTTTACATCCAGAGTTTGACAACTCTCGAAGAGACTCCAGAAACGAGTATGGTACAGCGCCTTCAAACATCTCGCTTCAACTTAGCAGCATACTATGTCTCGTTCTGCGTTGTCTTGACAATAGGCCGATCCTCGTAGCTCCGCAGTCTCTCAAAAATTGGTTATCTAAGACTTTGAGACTTCTAGTAGCGAGAAACAGGATATAATCGGACATGAAGCGAATGCAAGCCATTGCCGCTTGGCTGTCGTCTGCAAGCGTGGCAAATTGCAAGGAAAGCCAGAACTTTGGTGAGTTCTCACTTGCCTTCTTCATCGCTTCCATAATGAAGGCTGTCACTCTCCGATGGGGCTGGGTTCCGACAGACCGGACACTCAAGGCCAGGAGTGACCCAGACTTCAAGGCCCCGCTCAAGACAGATCGGACACATCACCCTAGGAGGCTGTGTAGTTCCTCTTCATGTCAGTGGTAGGACGCAGACATATTCAGTGGAGCTCTGAAGAAACGGTTACCGGAAGTGTGATGATAGGAAAGCGCATAACTGTGTTTCTCATAGTTATGCCACAGAAGTATCGCCGGACATTAACACCGGTCCCCGACGTAGAAGCCATATCTGCGAGTTGTTGAAACATGTCAGAGCTTATTGATGATAAAACTTAGGACGCTGATGCCGGTGATTGAGTCTTGTTGGTTGAGGCTACTGAGCGCACGGGAGAGAGCCTGCTTTCATTGGGAGTGACCTTCCACGACTGCCCATTTTATATTATGAAAATTAGGAACCACGAATCACAATCTACTGACATGTTGGGAAGGGCTAAAAGGCTGATGGTGAGATGTCGCCATGATTCGAAGCTAACTGCGCGGTAAACAACATTCCGGTTACAAGCGGAGAACATGTGGCCACGTTCCAACATGAAGGTCTCATTAGAACGGCCAACGAGCCTGGTTCTCGGGGCACAGCAGTGATAGCCACTTGTGGTCGGTGCTGAGTAAAGGGAATGACATAGACAGGAGTGGTTTGGTGCAAAAAGACCATGTGTGAAAGGAGATGAAGCCGCCAGGGTCCATACGGCTGAGAACGGAGAATTTGGTGATAGCACAAAGCCAAGGAGAAGAGTCAGGCCACCCAGGGCTCCCTACCCCTGGACGCTTGAAAAGTGCGCTTGACCGGTTCATAAGCACAGATAGCGGAAAGGACTGATGGACGGGTTGGCAGTGTTACCGTTATTGGCAGCCTTACCCCCGCAACGGTGAGCTGACACCAGCAGAGTGTATGCTTAACCATGAAGGTATCGCTACCAAGACTCACCGGTCATGCCAAGGACCAGAATGATAGTGCGACCTTGCGGGGTGGTACCGCTCATACGCCAAAAAAACGCGCAAATTATTCGGCTTTCCAGGAACGTTTGTTCCGGAACCCCCCCCCAAGAGCTCGAGGGACATATCTCTATAGCACTAGACAAGCTATCATGCTATCCGCAATCTCTAAAAATCCAAATGCTGTCCCGTGCTCTAGTTCTCCGCGGTGCTGATAGTCCAAGGACTGGGTGAACAGGTGCACAGCGGATAAGGGCCTTGTCTTGCTAGTAACGGGATGTGCTCGGCAGCATTTCACCTTCGACTCTTGCATATCACATCTTGTCTACAGCAACTATTGACGAATAGTCACGGCAAACTTTCAACCGCATTTCACCGCCAATCAAGTTGTTGACCAAGACTCTATGAGCATGGACTATCATGAACAATAAGGGCAAATACTGATGGACCAGGCTTTAAAGGAACTGATTATCTTCATAATAATCTACCTACAGTAGCTACAGCTCACGCTGCTCGTCTGATCACGCTCATTCGCTGAGTCGCTAGCCAGCTTGTCAGCATTCACCACACCATATCTTTGTGCCGCGGAAAGTTCTTAGCTCGACTTAGTCCCAGTTCCCCCCTCCAAGATCAATGTTCTCACCGCGGCCCATGGTGGGCACCGCATCTGCCAATGACCAAGGTTTGTACTTGTAGCCCGGAGGATAGTTCGGGGGAATGCTGTCGTCCTCCTCAAGCGGCACACCCTGACGCATGCTTTGGACGATGCGATCATAGACCCGATATGTGTATTCCTCGGGATCATGTTCCCACACCCACCGAGGAAGTTTAGGCTGTGCCAGCTTGGGTTCATTCTTGACTTTCCCCCACTGGGTCTCTTGCAAGCGATGAGCATTGTAGAAGCCAAGGCGCTGGGCACAAGCTGTGCGGATAAAGCGCATGCGGACATGAGCATGCACGGCCTCACGAATGTTGTCTCGACCGGCTATCTGAAGGCAGCTGGCCAGCGAGACGGCATCTTCGATGGCTTGCGTTGCCCCATTGCTTGAAGCAGGAAGAAAGGTATGGGCCGCGTCGCCAATATTGACAACGCGCCCTCCCGGAGAGGCCCATTTTGGCTGGGGGTCCCGCCAGAAGAGCTTGAAGTTGATGATGCAATCAGCAGGTGTCAGCCTGATTAGCTCCTTGAAGATCGGAGCCCACTTCACTTCGCCCACATGCCGGTTGATGATCTCAACAACCTCTTCGGAGTTCGCCTTGTTTGACCATTCTTCCTGTGAATTCTCGTTCGACTACTTCATTGTTAGCTTCATTATGCGCCATTTGAAGCTGAAAAGCATGTCCCCACCTGACAGTTGACCACCCAAATCATGACGTCGTGACGCGTCAAAGTGAGAGCGTAGGTACCCGGACTGAGTGCGTAAAACAGATCAGCAGTCGCCAAGGCTTAGGGAATGTTATGGTTCTTTTACCCAAGCCATGTCCGAATGATTGGTTCACGACGGCCATCTTCAGTCTCATGCATCCTGAAGAATTCCTTAACCTCGGGGTTCTTGTTCAGGTAGCTCACAGGAAACGCAGCTCGCCACATTGCGCGTTCTGTGGACACAGCTCTGACCTGACCACCGAGAAGCCGCTGACTTTTGGAGCCAATACCATCGGCGGCTATGACAATATCGGCCTCGAACTTTTTGCCCTTGTCGGTGATGACCCCGCCAACACCCTTAGACTCATTCTCGTAATAGTCCACAACACGATTGCCGAAATGAATCGGCACTCCTAGCTTCTTGATCTGGTCCACATACATCCTGTAAACCAGGGGCCGGAGTTGGAAAACTCCAGGAGGCATGCTTGGGTCAACGTCTTCATCACGTAGACGGTCACGGGCAAGCTGGGGGGGGACCATCAGTTTGCCATCGTGGGTGTATGTCTCGATCCACATGTTGGCCATCGAGATCTTCTTGTACTGCTCAGCCATTTCAGGCCAATGTTTAAAAAACTTTGTCGCCGAAAGACCCATGAAGTACATATCACCTTGGCTCTATGTGTTAGCCAGTGGATGCAAAGTCCATGGTAAGTACCGCAGGTGAGGATAATTCAAACCCACCTGCTGTATTGATGTCATCATATCTCTCAAGGACTTGTACCCGGCACCCTTTTCTGACGCATTCCAAGGCGGCAGTGAGGCCGGCAAGACCAGTTCCGACAATCAGGACGTTGATCCCATTATCGGGATAAGAACCAACTGGCTTGGGCGTGCCATCGTAAGAACGAGTCATTTTGAGGATTTGATAACAGCCGTAAAGAAACAATGTTGCGGTATAATGCAAAGTCAATGATGGAGCTTTCTGAGAATATCAGTATGTTGGGATCTGGAAGTTTGATGCTTTGGGTTAAGAGGTGTCAGAAGTCCGAGGAGAGTATGCATAGGACTTGAAAACGACATCCACATCTCTGATGACTGCTGGCTTGGTCCTTCCCTACGTCTGAAACGGATTCAAAAAGTTGAGAGGTCGGAGTAAGTTCGACAGTGACAGATCATGACCGAGAGACGGCACAGCTCATGGCATCCCCGACAATTTAGATGCGTCATGTGGAAAGGAATGTAAGAGAAGCAGCGAGGAGAAAGTCAGAGTCTCTTAAGAGATGTATTGGAGGATGGAAACTTGGAAGGTGATAACCGCCTTTACTGTTCAGCAATGTCATCGGGTAATATATGGCTGCCGCTAGCGGCTAGTGCTATTGCTTGCAACATGTACCATGGGTAAGAGTTGGCTGGCTTGTTTGGATTCCCATCTTGTAGAAGACGCCTGCAATCAGCCGAGGCCCGCAATGCAGTCCAGTTATCCGCGGACTAGAGGATGTGGGATCCGAGATGTAAGGATGGCATTTACTTATTTATTTATTCTATTTTTTTCGACCGGTTTCACCACTGGGGGTGCTCGGTCATGCCCACGACGCCGGCGGGCAAGAGTTACCTAAGTTGGGCTAAATACACGTAACGACGGGAAAAGCTGCATAGGGTAAAACCGGCGTGGGTTAGAGGGTGTGTAGTGTATTATGTGCAGAGGAAGGTTCTTGAAACCGGCCAACCCCAGGTATGTGCCTGGCTGGGACCTACTCCGGTCTGGATGATCGGCATGTTGGGCTCGCGGGTGGGAGAGCGAGGGAGGCGTGGTAACGGGATAGGGTGCGCTGTGGCAGCGTCCCAGGCTTGCCCCCAGAGTTTGACCTGGGGAGGCACTGAACGGAAGGATGACATTACGCTTGAGAACGTTGTTTCCAAATACTCTCGAGGAGATTGGTTAGTGAGTAAAGAGCCGCTGAGAATGCAATACAGCTGATTCAAGACTTGAGGTCAACGCAACTATGGAAGGACGATGGCACACAATCCTCTTGTCATCGAGGTTATCCAGCAAGGAACACTGCGAATGCAGACTGCGGCAGCACGGGGGGTTTTTTTTGATAGACTTGGGCTGCTACCGATGTGCCTATGAAAATAATGTTTGCTGGACTTGGGCGCTCCCCGACCTCTCAAGACATGCATTGACAAGATTTGTTATAAAGGTTTCGCTTATCAATGCACCAACGCTTCCCCATAGTCCCAACTAAGAGCGGCCTTCTAATGCATTTCGCTGACCCCAGCATCTTTCTAGTGCAAGCAGCTCCTACGATGCAAGGCACCTGACAAGTTGCTACACAAACGGTGGAGGGATACAGTACATGAATCTGCAGCATATGTGCCAAGACCGGACGCGAGGTCCCACTGTACATTCAAAGGACATCAGCTTCAACTCGATGGCACGCACTGGTCGCTGCCTTTTCCTGTACAGGTTTTCCCCTTCCGGGGTTTTCCCAGTGTATATATTATATATAGTAGTGTAGCTATTTCTCGCTGTCGTCGTGAGCACGACCCAGCGTCCGCAGGGGTGAAGCCAGTAAAAATATATAATCCAATCCAATCCACTCCATGGCACGCAATGTCGGTCACGCACGCGCTCGTTCGCAACCGCTCTTCCATCATCGTGAACTCGGCTAAATGCTAGCTTCATTGGATGCATATCTTGCTTGCTTTTCGGAAATAAACTGCGTCTTTGGTTCCGTAGCGTCGGGCCTTGGTTTCTTTCTCAATATATCATGCTTGAGATCCAGGATACCAGACATCCTGAATGAAGCTTCCACGATGGACGTAAGGTTCTCAAGTTGCAATCTGCTTTCGTCACTCATGAGTTATGGGTATGACGCTCCGTGACTCTCGCACAGTTCGTCAGGATGTTGTTCTCCTGAAGACTTCCACGGGAAGGCGTGCTCGGCATACTTAACTTTCCTCTGACGAATCCTTCCTGGCGGACTGAGGAATTAAATATCGGAGGCACCGAATCTTTTATTCCGCCCTCGACCCTCCTCGTCGCCATGACATAACCTACGTTTATTTCATGATCAGCGTTGTCAACATAGCGTGACCAGCGTTGTCAACATAGCGTGACCAGCGTCTTCATCACTACAGTGTCTTCGTCTTGAGTATCGCCAGCTTGATAAATATCCTCAGCGTTACCAGCGTCCTGATAATCCATATCCATCCCGCTTGTACAGCTCTACTTCGTTACTAAACATCTTGTTGGATACTGTGAGCCTCTGCACCAAACCACCCCAGGTACATATGGCCATTGAGCTAGAACCTTAGTCCTACTGCTAAATTCCGGGATACTTCACACGCCTCTGGAACATGTGACGCAGTTAAACATACTGACATGTGTTCAAGTCATCCGCCACCCACATACCCTGCGATCCCGAGTCTGATTACAAGATTTCTGCGACCACGAAGAGCTATCACTTCTCTCTCCCCCCGTGCTAGCAACCTTCAAGCTCCAGCACATGCCACACTTATAATATTCACCATGCGCTTGGTCGACTTGGCACTTCAGGTCCTAATTTGCTTCCTCATCAGCACCCTATTCTGGTTTATTGTTGAGTTCCGTCGGAGAAACGACCGCAAACGAGGCCCCGGCCCAACTCTTTTACCGGGTCTTGGCCGCGTCCACGACCTGCCTCTCCAGCATACGTGGTTCAAGTTGAAGGAATGGGGAGATCGATATGCTGCCCGAGGATATTATCGTGTGGACTTGCTAGACACTCGGTTTTTTGTTATTACCGATGAAAAGATCGCTTATGAGCTGTTAGTCAAGAGAGCGAAAACAAATTCGGATCGCCCTGCCGTTCCTTCGATCGTGGATTCCAAAAGCGCTAACGGTTCCATGGAATACCTACCTCTCATGGGGCACAACGGTATGTTTGCGCATGTGAACACTCCCATAACCATGAATTAGAGACTGACTAGACCTGATTGGCAGATTTTTGGTCTCGGCAGCGGAAATTAACGCACTTTTTTCTCTCTGACGGCAACTCAACCCATTACAGGGGCATCTTGTACCATGAAAGCAAGCGTTGGATTGCTCGACTTATGCGCAATCCGGATGCCTTCCAATGGAGTCTTGAAGACATGGCCTCCAAGGTCATGTGCGCGCTCACATGGGACGATCCCAATCAAAGTGAAACACTCATCAGAAGTGCCTGGGCTCTGCTTCGCCAGATGTCCCCTGCTGGCCCCATCACGAATGTGATCCCGCAGCTGTGGAAACTTCCATATATCATCAATCCATGGAAACAGGCCGAACGCAAGCGTCACGACGAGCAGATTGCTTGGTGGTTGGAAAGATTAAAGGACTCTAAGGAAAAGTGGAAGAAAGGGGAGCTCCGCCAATGCTGGACATGCGATTATTTCGAGATGACAGCCGCTGCCAAGCTTGATCGCAAGATGACCTTGAGTTGTGACTATGAGGCTGCTTGCGTCTTGGGCATGCTGGCCCTCGTTGGCATCTTTACCGTGGCCGGCCCGCTCAACTACTGGCTTGTTGCCATGGTAAACTTTCCCGAGTGGCAGCGTGCTGTTCAGAGGGAGGTCGATACAGTCTGTCAGGGTTCCCTCCCCACCCTGGAAGATATCCCACGTCTGCCTATCTTGCGGGCGTGCATCAAGGAAACGATGCGATGGAGACCCAACGTTCCCACAGGTATGTTCTTCCCAAACTATACATCTCTTCTCGATGGTATCTCGATGCTGACGCTTGATCATTCAGGAGTTGCTCACGAGGCTGAGGTAGACCAAGAGTGGGACGGGTGCGTCATTACCAAGGGTACTCGTATCTTGCCCCTTGACTAGTGAGTCCCTCATTTGCTGAGACATGTACCCTTCATTTTATTGTGCAGATTGGCTAACGCTTTCCTCAGTGCGTTCCTCCGCAACCCTATAAAGTTCCCTGATCCGGAGTCTTTCCGGCCCGAGCGCTGGCTCGAGCCGGGCTGGCCAACTTATCGGGAGCCCCTGACACAGTTTCCCACCATCAGAGGAATGACTACATTTGGTTGGGGACAGCGTCAGTGTCTGGGCATGTCTCTTACCCAGGACGAGATGGTGGTTGCCTGCGGTGCTCTCGCCTGGGCTTTTCACTTGGAATGCAAGGCTCATCCTTTGACGGGCGAGGTCTTCCCCGTTCCAGACAATAAGTGTAACTCTCTGCTTATCGTCAAGCCCGATCCGTTTCAGATGGCCTTCACCCCCCGTAGTCAAGCCCGCCGACTTGAGGCCCTGCGGATCTGGGAGTCCGCTAATCGCCGAGATTTAAAGGAACGAAAGGTTCGACTGGAGGATACGTAAGTAATGCCCAGACGTCGTTTGACCTGGCAGTACTTATAGTAGCTATGTCAAGACATGTCCAATTAGGGCACACGACGGGATCTTACTCACACTGTAATCAAGGGGCGCTAATGTTTAACCACAAATAATGCAAGTCGTTTTTTTTTTCGAGTAAAAAGTAAATTGCCACAGGTTTATTCAAGCATGTTAACATCCTATTGCGGATCTGCATCACCTCTTTGACAAGACTGAAATACAGACCATGAGCTGTCTAAGGTAGCTAGAAGGAGGATGCTTCAATGCTAAGGCTGCACCGATCTTTGTTCCGCATCTCATCTATCGCACAGATACGCACCGGTTTTTCCTCTTGGTTTTTTCCCCATGTATGTAGCTTAGACTAGCGAGTGCATATGTACCTTTTGCCCGCCGGTGTCATGGGCACGACCGAGCATCCTCATGGGTGATACGGGTCGGAAATGCAATTCAAATTCAAATTCAAACTCTTTCTTCCACTAGGAATTCCTAAGGACTGGAGGTAAAAACTGGCCATGTCGCAGGTGCACGCATGGCGTCTGGTTGGTTTCTTCCTCAGTACTATATCTTCAGATATAGGGCTAGGCCCCAGTGGGAGCCCAAACGCGCGGGCTTCAGGGAGTGGCTTGGCCTACCTCCCTCCTTTCCCACGAAACGTCACATGCCCCCTTGGACATGCACGGATGGTGGCAGGCCGCAGACCCTCCTTGACTCGATGGAGCAAGCACTTGGCCAAACTTTCCTCGAGAGACTCTCCCAAGAGTGCCTTTCCCGGTGGCTGGCAGAGACCTGGGGCCACGGCGACTTCCTGGAGTACCACGTGCGGTTCAACCACCTCCTGAAGCTCATTAAAGAGTGCCCCTGCAGCGGTGTGGTGTCCAGAGGCCACTTTTTTTTCCCTGCCACTTCACCTTCAATAACCCACTTGCTGGCAAGCTAGACCCCGGGGCCTTCTGGTCTTCCAACTGTTCAAGTCCAGGGCCTGCAAGGTCGAACTCTGGGGGCAGGCCTGGGACGCTGCCACAGGACACCCTATCCCGATACCACGAACTCCTCTCTCCCCCCTGCGGGGCCGTGCCCAAGCCTAACGTGCCGATCATCCAGACCCCGAGCCTGGAGAACTAGAATAGGTCCCAACCAGGCACATGCCTGGAACCGGTCGGTTTTGAGAATATTCCCCTGTACACAATACACTAAAATTCCATCTAACCCACGTCAATTTTACCCTTTGCGGATTTTTCCTGATGTTACCTGTATTTAGTCAATTTAGGCAAATCTTGCCCGCTGGCGTCGTGGGGACGATCCAATACCTTAAGGGGTGAGGCCTGTCGAACGTTAGAATATATATATCCTCAGGTAGCAGGGCGCTTCTTTCCCTCACTAGATAACTCCGACCGTCTTCTTCGAAAGGAACTGTAGTTACTGTAAGGCAAGATTGTAGTAACCCGCTAACCGCAATGCTAGGTGGGGATATCCGCACTCTGAGGTCGGACAACTGGAAGGAGTGGATGGAAGGGTCTGCATAACACACATGCAACACCGACACTTCAGTTCTTGCTGTAATGCCAACACCAACCTTGCGCTGTTGACACCATCATTCATCTCGCCTTCACAGAGCCATCACAAGCATTTCATCTCGCATCCACTGCCCTGGATCATTGCTCAAGCTACTGATTAAGGTCTTTCCAAAGACGTTATCCTTTCAGGATCTGATATCCATACCTATCTACCCGTGCAGCCACCCGTGCAAAGTCACTGATCTGGACACGATGCCAGCAGTTTCAGCCCAGACAATTCTCGGCTCGACGGTTGCCTGCTCATTCATTCTGCTAGGTAATGTTTTTTCGGAGCTTCAACTGCTCACTTTTGATGCTTGCAGTGCCTTAACTAACAGTGCGTACTTCGCATTGAATAGGAAACGCTATCACCCAGTCTTACATGGGCATTCCCGCCCTCATTTTAGACCTGCCCCCTCCATCCGACCCTGAGCACCCGAAGGCAGTTCGCCGTCTTGCTCGTCAATGGACTGTTTACTTTCGCGTCGGCAACATCTTCTTCCGGCCAATTAGCACCCTTGGCATTGCCGGGTACGGCTACGTCAGCTGGCTAGTTAGCCGTGCTTCGGGCTCTCAAAGTGGCGGTCTCCTTGGTGCTGCTGACTGGAAAGTCTTTGCTCTGGCTGCTGGCTGCCACCTTGTTACTGTCATACACTCAGCCTTGAATATGCAGCCCCTGAATAGAAAAATCATGGAGCTCGCAGCATACCACAAGCAAGGGGACCAGAAAGAGGAGGTGAAGGCAGAGGAGTTTGCGAAGAGGTGGGCAAGACTGAATCTTTTGAGGTTGGCAATGCCTTTGATTGCAGGCTCGGCCGCCATGTGGGAAGCTCTTCGCCACCTTTGATTCCCTTGTAGATGGGTTGGAGCTCATTTTGTCATCATAAGAACGGCCACTGACACTACAATTAACCTTAACTTTTTCTGAGTGTAATTAAAATTAGGATTTCAACATTGATTCACGCTGTATGTCTTCTGCGATCGCTAGCAGGTGATAAAGTGTCTATCGGATGTGATCTTGCATGTTTCTGATCCCTCAACAATCATACCATTCCAATTGGACTCTTCAAGTTTCTGTCAAGCTGAATGTTTTAATAGCAAGAACTTTCTTACTCCCACCAGTACACTAACCGCCACAAGACTGATGAGGATTGAGGATCGGAACCAAGCGCCAGTCCTTTTGGTGGACGAAACCTTGGCACCAAACCGCTTCACCATGTGACGGGCAAGTTCTGAGTCGCAAAACTCCTGCATCTCCACGATCTTCTTCCCATCTTCCGACAACTTGATGATCAACATACACTCGTGGTGGTGTTCGGTGTCTGGACGTCCACTCTGTTTCAGTTTTCCCTTCATCTCAGCATGGATGATGACAGTGTTCCGGGCAGTGTCCTCGTAGATGTTCAGTGGAGTCATATGAAACTCTCGAAAGATTCGGAATACTTCATCGGCATGTTGAGCAAACTGAGCTTTGTCACGACGAGGCATACCGAGCCGGGCAGGTAGAACCGCGTGAGAAAATGCATCCGACAGTGGCTGGATAAGTACTGGTGCCGAAAGACTGGAATAGCCACGTAACAGTGTATTGATAACATGCCGCCGAGGCGACGAGACCTTGGACATGTTATCAATAGTTGGGTGGTTCATGGTTGTTGATGATGTACCGTTGAAACCTGGTTCGGTGATTTAGAGCTTACACCGTGAAGATCTAGGCCCGTTGTGAAAGCGTGTAAGAGCATGAGCTAAAGTGTATTGTATCTTGGGATTGGTTGCATATTTACTTGATAACGTAAGAGCTTTGGTACTTTCTCCAATCCATTACTACCAAATAAGTCGCCTACACCTTCTTCATAAACGGGACGGTAAGGAGCAACACACTGCACCATTTTTCCCCCGAATATTTCCTCGGCAATAGCAGCAAGAGTTTCGGTATCCTAGACAACTTGTTTGATCATGAATCTTGAAAAGCCCGCGGCCACGAATCAAATCCTCTTATGAGCGGCTGTTCTACATCTCGAAAAGTCGCTTGGTCTCTTCCAGGATACTACAGCTCTCGGTTCTGCGCTAACCTTTGGGGGCCAAACCGAATCAAATCGGCAGCCTGCAAATAAGTTAGAAGCCTTTAACATGCTGTGATACTTGATCTAGAGAAGCTCTTACCTTCTCTGCAATGGCATAAACAGTTTGGCACGTGTTGGCCCCTGGGAGAGTAGGCATGATGCTGGCATCCACTACCCTTAACCCGGTAACCCCATAAACCCTAAGCTCTTCATCAACAACACCACCTAGCTCTCTCGGAAGCATTGCACATGTCCCGGCTGGGTGAAACTCAGTGGGAGACATTGCATCCTTAATGAAGCTGATAAATTCTTCGTCAGTGTTGACTCGCAGTCCGGGTCGGCTCTCTTGAGGACTGTAGGCTGCAGTCAGGGTGTTGTTGAGGTAATATCTCCTTGTGAATCTGAGGATGTCCGCCATGATCTTTGCATCAAGAGGATTACTGAGTGCACGATAATCGACCATTGGGGGTCGGTTATAGGGATCCGTAAGATCGATGGTTACCGTTCCTCGGCTGAGTGGATGTAGGTCGACAACAATGCCTGATGTTGAGGAGCCAGAGAGCACATGATTGTAAAAAGCCGTGCGATTTCCCCGAAGAGCTGACGCATAAGAAAGCATCTGCGCTCGGTATCCAGCTGCGACGGTAGGGTGTGTTCCAAGAGGAAGATATTCAGAATGGTTTTGAGACTCCAATTCTGAAGCGATCAGTTCCCAACGATCCGAGATGACCGGGAATGATAGCCACGCTGCCACGTTTCCAGTCGCAATGGAATAAGGCCCAGTCCTATTGGAAGCCCAAACAGTTGACGCCCAGGATGAAAAGCTTCGGTTGGAATACAAGTCATCACCTGACGGACGAACGGAGAAATTGCGATCTGGTCGTGGAGTCAGTCTTACCCATATGTTGCTGTATACAAACTACCCACATGTGTATGACGGCTGAAGCATCTATCATTGCTAGGTTAGACGAGGCTCCTCAGTTACAACGATCTTGATTCCTCTTTGACAAGGGTTACTTGCCGGATGATCCTGAAAGTTTGCACCCACTCCCTTCAGATCAACAACCGTAGTAATATTCGCAGCTGATAGAAGTTCTCTAGGACCTATGCCGCTAAGCTGGAGTAGTTGCGGACTGTGTATGGCTCCGGCTGCTAAGATGACTTCTTTCTTGGCAATGACTTTTTTTAATTGTGTTGAGTTAGTGGTAGACCGGTCGGTACCTGCTTCGATGAAACTAACTCCTGTCGCCACCGTCCCATTGAAGAGGATTTTAGTTACCCTGGATCCTGTTGCCAGATGGTAATTGCTCCGGTTCTTTCCGTCCCAATGCCCAGTTCTAGAATATGAACGTTCTACTTTGGTTGGATCCATGAAAGTTGGATACCAGTACACCCCCGTCTCCCCGGAGCCGCTATCTTTGGCGAAGGGAACTCCTGGGATTCCTTTCCAAGCTTCGACTTGCGCACTTGTGGCTGGGTATTGATAGGAGGGCCATCCTGCGTAGACACCAGAAGTATTTCCCCAGAAGGTTATGTCGTAGGTGATGTTGGAGGACTGGGCAACGTCCGGATCCGGCGGAACAAAATGAAGCGCCTTCTTGAAGTAAGGAAGCAGGTCTTCCCAGGTCCAATGTGAATTTTTTCCAAAGAAAGAGCCCCAACGATCATAATCCTCAGCAGTACCTCGGATCGTCATCATGGCATTAACCGCAGAGCTTCCTCCAACCACTTTACCCGCGAGAACAGCAATAGTACGATTATTTAGATTCCGCTGCGGAACTGAGGTTATGTCGAACATCAACCGTGGGTCGGACATTGCACTGAATCCTCCTCGTACTGTTGTGATGGCAGAGGAGTTCACTGCCAAATCCGCTCTGTTAGCTTCTTCTCTTCAATGCAAGAACAACTAATGGAAACCTTGATGAGTCACATACGCAGTTCACCATACTCGATCACAAGTACGGTTGTTTTATCATCTTCACTTAACCGGTCTGCTACTGTGAGACCGGCAGTCCCTCCCCCAACAACGATATAGTCATACTCCGGTTCAACATCTCGGCCATTGAGGAAGATTTTTCCAGCCTTAAGCTCCCTTGCTGAGGAGAGCAAAAGATTTGATATGAAGGTCAATAGGGTCAAAGCACGAATGAAGGAAAACATCATTGTCCCGGTAACAACTCTATAGGGGTCGGTCAATGTGCCTGATTGTCCAAAAGTCCAACTCCAGACTTGTAACGCCATGGTTTTATAAAACATTAGGCTCAGATGACTCTCCGGGCTGATTGCAACTAGTTTAATCGTCGTATGATTCTCCCAAACACTTGCTGTATTTCACAGCACAACCTAGCTTGAATGGTCAACTAAATAGCCGGTGCGAAAAGCTTGGCCCGGGGATAAATGCACTTTTGTTAACCCAAATTGATCCACGAACAAGCTTGTATGCGCGTGCTCGGCTATTACCAATCACTTCATCAATAGGCCAGCACACCTGATACGGAATATCATCTCTTATGTCAGCAAGACCCATCACATTAATTCACGTCCTAAACCCTCTCGGCCCTACACATCGGGCTGGCGGAGTACTAGATCTAGCCCTGGGGCCGGAGACAGCCTTCGCCGAGTTTGCCCACTGGACTTCAGATCACAGAACCCGGCTGGTGCCATTGGACAGAGCCCGCACGATACCCCTCCCTCCCCGAAAATTGCTACCAAGAAGCCTGCTTGACGAAGCCTCCGCTCTCCTAGAGGTCTTTCTGCCCAACCGAGGCAAATCATCACCTTACAAGACCTGGAGGATTATGCTTGGGTAGTCTATGACGCCTTAGAAGGAGTAGTTGGCCGTTTCGCTGTCCCCCCTGGCTCACACACAAAGAGCACTCCATGGTGGTCTGAGACGCTCCAGGTATCCAAAGATTCAGACCCCTGGTCTTGCAGCGAGACGGTATCCGAAGGCCCCTTCCTCCAGTGCCCACTCTCCTCCCTTGACAATCCTCTTGCTGGCCGCCTAGATTGCAGAACATTTTGAAACTCATATCAACTGTTCGAGAATAGAAAATCACGACTCAAACCTTCCGGCTCAGCCGGGGACCATCAAACGGGACAAGCCATCCCTCCTCAACGCCCTCCCTACTCTCCTTCACGCATGACCTGTCACATGGACACGGCAGTTCAAGGAGAATAAATATCCTTGACAGTCGACATATAGAACGCCAGTGACACAAGAACTGAGAAGGGCAAAGGCATATCTGATTGGTAGAGCTCGGAAAATATGAGGGGGTGGCAAGAATGAGTTAGATAACCCTGCCACATTGAGGAGATACCCTGAAGATTGCAGGAGACAGCGAGGTACTCACAAAGGCAAAGGGATTTTATAAGGGTAGCTACTTGGGCACGACGGAGGATTTCTCTTGGGCTTTCCTCTCCCCAACACAAGGACACTGAAAACCAAGAAAGATTATTACATGTAGCAATTGACTTCGCTGTGCACCCAACATCGTCAGTGGCCATCATCTAACCTATTTGACCCATTGTCGATCCCTGTCTGCACCAGACCAAGTAACCCGTTACATGAACTCACAATCTCGATCGATGCATACCCCTAACAACGAAGAATCAGATCGGAACGGGCTAGTTCGGACATCCACATATTTCACACTCATCCCTCCTAACCCATTTTCCTTTTACTTTTTTTTTCTTTTCCTACATCTCTCCCTTTCCAACACCACTCATCTATCCCACGGATACGCACCGGTTTTTCTTTCTCGGGTATTTTCCCGCGTGTATATAGCTTAGACTAGCGAGTGCATATGTACCTTTTGCCCACCGGCGTCGTGGGCACGACCGAGCATCCTCATGGGTGATACGGGTCGGAAATGCAATTCAATTCAATTCAATTCTATCGCATTAATTGCAAGAGAGAAATTTTTCATTTACAGAAACTGGAGTGTTATGCCTAATTGCCCTCCGTGCCAGCAACAAAGGGTATAAGCAAACAAATTGTGACCCATATATAATGCTGACAATCTTAGTGAACACATCCAAGAAAAGAAGTCATCACACACCTCGCTCCCAGTCTCTGACTCCAAACAATCCTCCCCTTCACAGTTCAAGAGGTAACTTGAACAACTTTATGGCATTTTCTCTCGCAATGAGCTGCTTTTGGTCTTCTGGAAGGTCGACGGTAAGCCACCAGTATTGTGCTTCAGCTATGGAGTCAAAGGGATAATCTAGAAACAGTGAGCATTGTGTTAGCAGTAAATTGGCAACAGCGAAGACGGCAACTTACCAATAGCAAAGAGACAGCGCTCTGGGCCAACTTGATCGACACAGAACTTGAGACCAGGCGTATTAAAGTTACCTGCAGTTGTAATCCAAATATTCTTCGTGAAATAGTAGGTAAAGTCATGCTTGGATGGTCGAGTCTTCAACTTTCCTGGCTTATTGTACCAGTGATCTGCTCTCCAGAGGCTGAATGGAATGCTGTTCACCGACGACACAGGGAGTTAGCAAACTGAACAATCTCATGATTTAGAGGTTCAGTCAACCTGGCAAACTAACCCTTCACCTAGATTTCCCACAACAACCTGAAGGCCAGGGAACTCGTCAAAAACGCCACTGGAGCAGAGCGCATAGATGTGCAGGCTGAGATCGAGATGGAATTGCACAGCGCCACCGAGAATCTGCTTCCTGTCACCGTACCGAGTACCGGGCTGGAGATCTTTTGCTGGAGGGAACCGCGGATGCATGTAGACTGGGACCCCGAGCTCCTCAACTGCCTTCCAGAACGGACGAAATTCGGGCGTGTCGTAATACTTTTTGCCCTCCACATCACCTCCCTCATTGACCACTTGATAGTCGTTCAGCACAACGCCAAACATGCCCAACTCCTTGACTGCCCGAACAGCCTCGGCAACAGCGTCTTCCACATTATGCATCGACACGCTTGCCAGAGCGCCGAACCTCTGAGGGTTAAGAGCAACTTGCGCAGCCAGCCAGTCATTTGCTTCTGTTGCTAGTGCGCGCGCCTTCGCAGGATTTGGTTCCCCTTGTGGGCCAGGAGAGGTCAGAGATAGCAGCATGTACTCGACTCCATGGGTATCCATTTGCTTGAGCCGGTCATGGTGGATGTCGAGAAGGCGCTCAGTGAGTGTGGTATGGCTTTCGGTGCTGGCCTCCTGCCCAAAGAGAGCTGCTGAATCTGCCAGCCAAGAGAGTCCGGTTGGGTTAATCACCGCCTCCTCGATAGCAATCGTGCCTTTTTGCGCTTTTATGTTGCCAACAGCCATGTCTGATGAGGAAAGGTAATGGGGGGCGAAACCAGGAAGCTCGTCGAATTACTTGAGTGGGTGTCTTGCCGCGATGTGCTGACTTTGGCAATTGGTTCGTGAGTGCTTCAACTTGGAGAGGAGTTCGAGGAGGTCTCTGGCTTGAGAGCTAACTGTCAAGCGTCGATCTCAACCACTTTAAATATGCAGGGTCTGAGGGATTACCTGCCACTGGGTCACGATGAGAGATTATCGGTGTTCGGACAGTCGGGACTCACCAGAGGGTTTGTAAGCGAGAACAAACCCGCCCTCTGCGCGTGTCATTGCCAAGGAGGTTAGGGGCATAGGGGATAGACAGGGATCACGGATGTGGTTGGAGGAACAGGGGAGCAATGGATCCAGAGGACCCATCAAAGTCAGATCCCAGCACTCAGTGAGCCCTGTTGTAACCTAGCGTAGTGTAGTTCACAGGATGCTGCAAAGCATTGTGGAGAGATAGGTATAACGTAGAACTGAAGGTAGTGGCAAACGGCAGCATGCTTATCATCACTGTTGATGTGCTACGTATTTGTTCAGCCAAACAAAGATTTCTAGTGCGAGCTCAGAATCTCCAAGTTTGCACCTCGTGTTCCGAAAGTTGCTGTGGATCGCAAAGACAATGTTGCAGAAAACTCGTGCCTGCATGCACCGGCTGCAAACCTTCGGTCATCTTTCCAGGTTTAAAAACCTGAAATGCATGAGCCTCATGCGGTCCCCTTGTCTTCCACGTGGAATTAGCATATGGAACTTCATTGCGGATTGGATCCATGTTTTCTCATGCCCATTGTGAGTATCCACCCAGGGACGGTCTTGCAGCTTTCCTGCAGTAGCTCTTCATGAATGGTTTAGTCCAGGAAAACCATTGCCCTTATCCATTTCTTTTAAAATTCTCGAAGCCATGTTTCCATATTGACATAGTTCCAAAATGTAGGTGGTTAATTTTGCCTTGCAATGAGGAGCAGCATGTTGTGGACGTTGACAAAGCACAACGCATATACTGCTCTCTAATGATATTTATCAGGTACCAGGATCCTATCTGTCTCTCTATTTGTGGATTCGGATGGAGACGCACAATCAACTGGAAGTCGAGTTATGATCGCCATTCACGGTTCAGGGGCTATGGATTGCGAGCTTGTTCCGCCTCCACTGCGGGACCTGCTGTTTAGCACCACCCGGGCCGGTGGGGCCAGGCTTGCGGGTAATACTATCCATGCTAGGCAAAGCAGCACCGCTCAGCTCGCTGGTATCCACTTGGCATGCTGAGTGCATGCTTTTGTTACCAGCCAACGACTGGACCCCAAGCCTTTTGGCACTCACACAACTCGAGCTTTACGGCTCCGCCCAAGATGAACAGACGGGGCGAACTATTCCCCTACGCCCCCCGACTCCTTCCTCGCTTGGTGCTACACCCCCAAAACCTTCACCCTCTAGTGACTCATGATCAGATCCAGAACTATCAGTTGGTTTGGATATTCACATTTCTGGTATTCTCCGCACCTAACCCCATTCCCCATTCTCCTTCATGATATCCCCTCACAGCAACATACTGTTATTTTACTTTTAGATTTTTTCCCGCATAATATATAGTGTAGTCTAAGCAGCCCATAATGAACTCTTGCCCGACGCCGCCATCGTGGGCACGACCAAGCACTTTCAAGGGTGAGACGGGTCAAAATGCAACTCTATTCAATTCAACAGCTGCATACTTTACTCACACATTGCATCCTCCATCAAATCCTCATCTCTTGGTTGCAGTCTTATCCATTGGTATCATCGCCAACTTGATATCATGACCGATACAGAAATAAACGTATCTTACCAAGATCAGAGCTGTAATTGGAGAACAGCTTGGACAAATATTACTCATATTCGTTGCATATAATGGCCACAATCGCTGTATGCGACTCACTGAATATCCTAATTGTTGCAAATTAATTTGATTGTTTCGAACATGCAGTTCTCTCTCACTAGCAAAGTACTATGAACAGCAATGAAGATTTAGGAACCCATGTCCACTATCATCACAGGCCATTGTCTTCTCTGCTTTCCTATACCGTAACTGCAATGGGCCCAACAGGGAGCAACCTGACATTATCAAACAACTCCGGTTGTGTCACCTTCTTAAAGACCTCATCAAACACCTTTTCGGCATGCTTCTCAGCATCGTGTCCGTGGATCCAGTCTTCCCGAGGGAACTCGATGCTCTTGGGATCTGCCTTGACCTTATCCCAGTCTGTCTTATGCCACTTGTCACGGGTTGACTCTCCTGTCTTCTGAACGGCCCGCACACGGTCATACCGGATTTCCTGGTAAACGCGGACAGCAGCTTGGACGTTGGCCTTACCGGCGCGCTTGAGGCAAACCGCGATCGTCACGCCGTCCTCCATGGCTTGAGTGGCCCCTTGAGCGCTGGTCGGCAAGAAGGGGTGCGCCGCATCGCCAATGAGAAGGATCCTCGCGTGCCTGCTGACCCAAGTTGGCAGTGGGTCACGGTACACCAACTTCCAATCCACCAAGCTGGGCGTCTTCTCGACGATGGCTTTGCAAACAGGATCCCAGCCCTCGAGAACCTTGTAAACATCTTCCAGCTTCCCAGGGAATGACCATGACTCATCAATGTCATGTTCGTCCGGGTGAGTCAGCACCCAACAACAATCTTTGCCCCCTTTTAGCGTGCTGAAGAGGAAATGGCAGTCGGGACCGATCCAGCCATTGAAAGTGTCGCCGTTGGCGCAGAACTCGCGAGTGCGGGGGTCTTTGATCATGTCTGTGTTTGAGAACCAAGCACGCCAAACGGCATAACCGCTGCTCTTGGGCTTGTCGACATAGCCAAGAACCCGTTCCCTGGCTTTAGACCGGACACCATCAGCACCAATGACGACATCAGCATAGACTCTCTCGCCATTTTTCAGGATGATGCCTGCTTTGCTCTCATCTTCGAAGTACTCCTCAACGCGATGACCCAAATGAATCGGAATTCCCAGCTCATCCTTCGCATAGTGAAACACAATCTCATGCAACTCTCCCCGGTGTCCATTCAACACGGGAGCATCTGGCTTGTCTTGATGAGGGGGCTGGTGGTAGACGACCTCGCCGGTGTCCCATTTGTGAATGCGGAAGCCATAATCTGACAAGTCGATGCAGAGGGCTTTCATCCGCTTCACCACCTCACCGTTGTTCCATCGGTGAAAAATGCGGCCAGCATTGGCGCCGAAGGAGATGATGTCGCCAAGCGTCTTGAGCTCTGGAAAATTTTCGTAGATCTCGACGTCATGACCTTGGCGATGGCACTCAATCGCTGCTGTGAGGCCAGCAAATCCGGCACCAACGATGATTACTTTGATACCAGTCTTGGTGGCAGACATGATGAGGGTTGGATGAAGCGAGAATTTCCTAAGATGTGTGGTCTGTCTGCAATGAGTGATCACAAGAGATAGACTCAGGAGTTAAAGCAGATGACAGGATGACAATCGGGGGATGAAGCTTGAGGATTCAACAAGGCAAGCGTTGAAAACTACTTCAAGAAGGCGATCCAACATATATACTGATGTATTGTTTGGGGCTGTCGTCCCCACATTGTATTTGTTGACGCCGCCACTTCGGCCCAAAGAACCTCTAAGTCTCTCTCCGTCCCGCACAACCTAGCAGGTTGGCCGATGCCGTTCAGGACTCATGCCTCCATCCATGCCGGCAGTCCTAGTGATAACTTCGGAGTGTGGCAGAACGTTAGCCTCCGCGCGTAACGGGGCGGACCGTCATAACTCCAGTCATTTTGAGGTATTTGCCGAAGGCATGCTGCATCATTAGAGGGAGTCCTGTGCGTTGCGGTTACTTGAAATGCGGGGAATGTACCAGAAGGCGAGTTTTCCCCGCAAACCTGGGAACGATGTTATACACGCTAGGCCAAATTCAGGACTAATGCGTCGGAGTCATTTTAACATCGCCGCTCACCATTATCGGGGCGTTGACTTCGGGGTCAGAAAGTGGATGCCGTTTTCCGTCGGCTGTTGAAGCCTGGGAATTGTCGGGTTAGGGTTGCCCATACCAAATACAGCGCACACCCTGGTGATCATCTTGTTGCATGGCGACGATTCTTACGAGGTTAAAAGCTGTGTAAAATTTCTGGTATTTGTATCTATCGGAGTTTGGAAGCTAAGTCTTTGGTAACATCTCTATGACCCAGATTAAGCCCATGCTTAGTCTAAGCGCCATGTTCCTGCTTCATTACTCTTTGTGCTATGTTTGTATCAATCTTGTCTTCTCCTTGGAGTCTCAGACGTAAAATGAAGTTGAGGCGACAGCTCTGCAGCTCGAAAGGTTTCTCCATGACCGAACCTCTCTTGGCCCTGCAGCTCGTACTTGTCTCCTTTTAGTCCCTGAAGTTCATATTTGGGTTGAATTGTTTCGGCCTCCTGCGCAGGGAAGTACTTGTATCCAGGTTCTTGCGGATAGCAATATGGAGTGAATAATGTTGACATGCCAGCCATAGACGCAGCAGTTGTCGCTAAGCTTGGAGTCAGAGTGTCGTTTAGCCCTGTATCATTTGTTATGGTTTTCTTGAGCAGTTTTTGAGTGCAGTTTAACTTCCACCAAAGGTATGCAACAGCAGCAATTAAGATCCAACCCCAACGCCAACTCCAACTCCCACCTGTTCTGAGGTAGACAGAGTGGATGTTCTCCCATTGGTCGCATTGTCATTCCCTCTTTGTTGTCCAGCTGTAGTTGCCCCGTTTCTAACGACCCAGCTTTGTCGTCTATGCCTACGGGCTTTTCTCCTGTCGTTACTGCTGTTGCTGTCGTCTTGACCGGAGAAAGGATAGTTGCCTGATCACGCGGGGTAACGACACTATAGGTTCTGAGTCAGCTGTCGAAGGTGGCCCAAGTGAAGATCGGAAGAGATTCAGCCTCAAAACGTCCAACTCCCTGATCACAGCAGTAAGGCAGTCCTCGGCAACAGTTTGAATTATCGCGGTTTGTTACATTGGAGCACGAGATGAGCTCCAGGCCAGTATCACGAGCGTCTAATTTTCCAGTTAGTGTACCAGCTAACCACCACAAGAAGCTGATCAAGAGCAAGTTGGACTGACGTGTGCAGTAACTTGCGCATGCTCTTGACTTCCAGTCTCGATCGGTGCAAGATCCGCGAGTGATTCTACCAGAGGGTGTCAGGCAAAGCCCGTTGGATAAACATGCATATGCAAAAGTATTGGTCCAGCAACATGCGCTATGTTCAGCATTTGGGCCACAGGCCGCATCGTCCGTCTCACGGCCATTTGGATAGTAGCATTTCTTTGCAGCCAGAGCATTGCATAGGATTGAGAGACTGACAAAAACCAGGAGAGGTGGCTTCATAATCAGCAAATGAAGAGCAAGAATTTCGAACAAGTGGATGCATTGGAGGACAATGGGAAGGTAGAGTGACGAGCATTAGAGGTGACACGAGAAAGATGAGGTTGTTACTAAGATAATGGAAAGCCAATATGCTATATATATAAACTTGACCGCACGGACACCTATGCAACGCTCTGCTACAACGTGATGTTCTGTGCCACGGTTTTATATTAGGGTCAGTCTTGGCTGAGCAGCAGAGCGGCGCAGGAAGGAAGTGCATAGTTTAAAAATCTAGAAAGGTTGCATAAAAAATCAGGCGTACTGACAGGGGATACTGAAGACTGTAACGACTGTGCCAGGATCCGCGAAGGCGACTAGAAGGCTAGAATTGAATTAAATTGAATTGTATTTTCAACGCGTCTCAACCTTGAAGGTGCTTAGTCGTGCCCACAACGGCAGCGAGCAAGAGGTGGTTATGGGCTACTTAAACTACACATATACGCGCGGCAAAACCTAAAGAGAGGAAAAACCGGTGTGTTGCTGGGTTAGGGTTAGGGTTAGGGTTAGGGTTAGGGTTAGGGTTAGGGTTAGGGTTAGGGTTAGGGTTAGGGTTAGGGTTAGGGTTAGGGTTAGGGTTAGGGTTAGGGTTAGGGTTAGGGTTAGGGTTAGGGTTAGGGTTAGGGTTAGGGTTA